>NW_023995894.1:0-82516 GCF_015586225.1 Lucilia sericata
AATTAAAAAAAAAAATTGTTAAAATTCAAAACAAATACTGGATACATATTTAGCAAGTTTAGGTCTTAAGTCTTTTGTTTTTAATGACTTACATATACATATATTAATGAAATTTTTAAATGTTCCCTGAGAAAATGTTGTTAGTTTTCCTGTTGGTGAACAGAAATTTCTGAACACACAAGTTCATGGCACTTATTAATGTTTAATTAAATTAGTTAAAGAAATTTTTGAAATGTGAACGTATGAAGTTGAAGGTGTTTCTGTTTTAATTTAAAATATTTTAATAAATAGTTTGAAGAAAATAATAACAAATTTCCTGTTTAGTTGATTTCGCATATAAAAACTTTTAATTAAATGGAAATATTGAGCATTTCGTATAAGAAAAGATCACTTGAAAGTCATGCCAATATTCTTCTAATGCACTGTTTTAAAATGTTGAAATCAGGAGAGTCACAAATTGGCGAAGATTTTTCAGAAGAATTCTGACTAATAGGAGGTTTTAGTGCGAGTCTCGATCAGACCTAAAGAGACAATTATTAAGTAAAGAGTGCAACTAACTATTCTATGGACTAAACAATTGACTATTATATGAACTAGTCTATTGACTTTTGAATGAACTATTCAATTAACTAGCCTATTGACTTAAACTAGTCACTAGTTCAAACATTAGTCACTAGTATACTAACTGCTCTATGAGCTATACTATTCTATTGACTTTTTAATTAACTATTTTATGTACTAATCTATTAACTAGTCTATTGATTTTAACTAGTCACTAGCTCATAGATTCTATTCATCAAAATATCAACTATACTCTGCACGGGTCGATTGACAAATGCATGAAGTGGTCCATTGACTACACGTTTAACTAGAATGTAGAAATAGGCTATTGGCTAGTCTATGGTCCTGTATATTTCCTGGTCTATTGATCAGTCTATGAACCAGCCCATTAGTAAGTGTATGAACTATTATATGACTGGAAAATGGAATAGTTGTTGAAAATTCTATTGACATGGATTCTGGATTAGTCTATTGAATAGTCTATGGATTAGTCAATGGAATATCCTTGAGACTTATTTTGGGACTTATCAATTGACTGCACTAGGAAACAAGTCTTTGGACTAGTCATTTGACTAGGCCTTTGAGTATTCTATAGATTATTTGTTTGACTATTTTATGAACTAATACAAGGAATGGTATTATTATTAGTTATTGGACTATTCTATGACTAAGCTATTAAAAAGTCTATGAAGAAGTCTATGGAATAGTATATTAACAAATCTATAGAATTATACATTATCTACTTACAAACCTATAGTAAAGAGTATGGTTAAGTCTATGGACTAGTGGACAAGTCCGTCGACTAGTCTAATAAGAATATTGAGTTGTCGTCTGAATATTCTATAGTCTAGTCTATAGTCTAGAATATATTATAGACTATAGTATAGACTATAGTCTAGTCCATAGTGTAGTCTATAGTCTAGTCTATAGCCTAGTCTATAGCCTAGTCTATAGCCTAATCTAAAGTCTAGTCAATAGTCTAGTCTATAGTGTAGTCTACAGTCTAGTCTACAGTCTAGTCTATAGTCTAGTCTATAGTGTAGTCTATAGTGAGTCTATAGTCTAGTCTATAGTCTAGTCTATAGTCTAGTCTATAATCAAGTCTATAATCAAGTCTATAGTCTAGTCTATAGTCTAGTCTATAGTCTAGTCTATAGTCTAGTCTATAGTCTAGTCTATAGTCTAGTCTATAGTCTAGTCTATAGTCTAGTCTATAGTCTAGTCTATAGTCTAGTCTATAGTCTAGTCTATAGTCTAGTCTATAGTCTAGTCTATAGTCTAGTCTATAGTCTAGTCTATAGTCTAGTCTATAGTCTAGTCTATAGTCTAGTCTATAGTCTAGTCTATAGTCTAGTCTATAGTCTAGTCTATAGTCTAGTCTATAGTCTAGTCTATAGTCTAGTCTATAGTCAGTCTATAGTCTAGTCTATAGTCTAGTCTATAGTCTAGTCTATAGTCTAGTCTATAGTCTAGTCTATAGTCTAGTCTATAGTCTAGTCTATAGTCTAGTCTATAGTCTAGTCTATAGTCTAGTCTATAGTCTAGTCTATAGTCTAGTCTATAGTCTAGTCTATAGTCTAGTCTATAGTCTAGTCTATAGTCTAGTCTATAGTCTAGTCTATAGTCTAGTCTATAGTCTAGTCTATAGTCTAGTCTATAGTCTAGTCTATAGTCTAGTATATAGTCTAGTCTATAGTCTAGTCTATAGTCTAGTCTATAGTCTAGTCTATAGTCTAGTCTATAGTCTAGTCTATAGTCTAGTCTATAGTCTAGTCTATAGTCTAGTCTATAGTCTAGTCTATAGTCTAGTCTATATAGTCTAGTTAGTCTATAGTCTAGTCTATAGTCTAGTCTATAGTCTAGTCTATAGTCTAGTCTATAGTCTAGTCTATAGTCTAGTCTATAGTCTAGTCTAGTCTATAGTCTAGTCTATAGTCTAGTCTATAGTCTATCTAGTCTATAGTCTAGTCTATAGTCTAGTCTATAGTCTAGTCTATAGTCTAGTCTATAGTCTAGTCTATAGTCTAGTCTATAGTCTAGTCTATAGTCTAGTCTATAGTCTAGTCTATAGTATAGTCTATAGTCTAGTCTATAGTCTAGTCTATAGTCTAGTCTATAGTCTAGTCTATAGTCTAGTCTATAGTCTAGTCTATAGTCTAGTCTATAGTCTAGTCTATAGTCTAGTCTATAGTCTAGTCTATAGTCTAGTCTATAGTCTAGTCTATAGTCTAGTCTATAGTCTAGTCTATAGTCTAGTCTATAGTCTAGTCTATAGTCTAGTCTATAGTCTAGTCTATAGTCTAGTCTATAGTCTAGTCTATAGTCTAGTCTATAGTCTAGTCTATAGTCTAGTCTATAGTCTAGTCTATAGTCTAGTCTATAGTCTAGTCTATAGTCTAGTCTATAGTCTAGTCTATAGTCTAGTCTATAGTCTAGTCTATAGTCTAGTCTATCTATAGTTCTAGTCTATAGTCTAGTCTATAGTCTAGTCTATAGTCTAGTCTATAGTCTAGTCTATAGTCTAGTCTATAGTCTAGTCTAGTCTAGTCTATAGTCTAGTCTATAGTCTAGTATAAGTCTAGTCTATAGTCTAGTCTATAGTCTAGTCTATAGTCTAGTCTATAGTCTAGTCTATAGTCTAGTCTATAGTCTACTCTATAGCTACTAGTCTATAGTCTAGTCTATAGTCTAGTCTATAGTCTAGTCTATAGTCTAGTCTATAGTCTAGTCTATAGTCTAGTCTATAGTCTAGTCTATAGTCTAGTCTATAGTCTAGTCTATAGTCTAGTCTAAGTCTAGTCTATAGACTAGTCTATAGTCTAGTCTATAGTCTAGTCTATAGTCTAGTCTATAGTCTAGTCTATAGACTAGTCTATAGTCTAGTCTAGTAGTCTATAGTCTAGTCTATAGTCTAGTCTATAGTCTAGTATAGTCTAGTCTATAGTCTAGTCTATAGTCTAGTCTATAGTCTAGTCTATAGTCTAGTAGAGTCTAGTCTATAGTCTAGTCTATAGCTAGTAGTATAGTCTAGTCTATAGTCTAGTCTATAGTCTAGTCTATAGTCTAGTCTATAGTCTAGTCTATAGTCTAGTCTATAGTCTAGTCTATAGTCTAGTCTATAGTCTAGTCTATAGTCAGTCTATAGTCTAGTCTATAGTCAGTCTATAGTCTAGTCTATAGTCTAGTCTATAGTCTAGTCTATAGTCTAGTCTATAGTCTAGTCTATAGTCTAGTCTATAGTCTAGTCTATAGTCTAGTCTATAGTCTAGTCTATAGTCTAGTCTATAGTCAGTCTATAGTCTAGTCTATAGTCTAGTCTATAGTCTAGTCTATAGTCTAGTCTATAGTCTAGTCTATAGTCTAGTCTATAGTCTAGTCTATAGTCTAGTCTATAGTCTAGTCTATAGTCTAGTCTATAGTCTAGTCTATAGTCTAGTCTATAGTCTAGTATAGTCTAGTCTATAGTCTAGTCTATAGTCTAGTCTATAGTCTAGTCTATAGTCTAGTCTATAGTCTAGTCTATAGTCTAGTCTATAGTCTAGTCTATAGTCTAGTCTATAGTCTAGTCTATAGTCTAGTCATAGTCTAGTCATAGTCTAGTCTATAGTCTAGTCTATAGTCTAGTCTATAGTCTAGTCTATAGTCTAGTCTATAGTCTAGTCTAATAGTCTAGTCTATAGTCTAGTCTATAGTCTAGTCTATAGTCTATAGTCTATAGTCTCGTCTATAGTCTAGTCTATAGTCTAGTCTATAGTCTAGTCTATAGTCTAGTCTATAGTCTAGTCTATAGTCTAGTCTATAGTTCTAGTCTATAGTCTAGTCTATAGTCTAGTCTATAGTCTACTCTATAGTCTAGTCTATAGTCTAGTCTATAGTCTAGTCTATAGTCTAGTCTATAGTCTAGTCTATAGTCTAGTCTATAGTCTAGTCCTATAGTCTAGTCTATAGTCTAGTCTATAGTCTAGTCTATAGTCTAGTCTAGTCTATAGTCTAGTCTATAGTCTAGTCTATAGTCTAGTCTATAGTCTAGTCTATAGTCTAGTCTATAGTCTAGTCTATAGTCTAGTCTATAGTCTAGTCTATAGTCTAGTCTATAGTCTAGTCTATAGTCTAGTCTGTATAGTCTATAGCTCTAGTCTATAGTCTAGTCTATAGTCTAGTCTATAGTCTAGTCTATAGTCTAGTCTATAGTCTAGTCTATAGTCTAGTCTATAGTCTAGTCTATAGTCTAGTCTATAGTCTAGTCTATAGTCTAGTCTATAGTCTAGTCTATAGTCTAGTCTATAGTCTAGTCTATAGTCTAGTCTATAGTCTAGTCTATAGTCTAGTCTATAGTCTAGTCTATAGTCTAGTCTATAGTCTAGTCTATAGTCTAGTCTATAGTCTAGTCTATAGTCTAGTCTATAGGTCTAGTCTATAGTCTAGTCTATAGTCTAGTCTATAGTCTAGTCTATAGTCTAGTCTATAGTCTAGTCTATAGTCTAGTCTATAGTCTAGTCTATAGTCTAGTCTATAGTCTAGTCTATAGTCTAGTCTATAGTCTAGTCTATAGTCTAGTCTATAGTCTAGTCTATAGTCTAGTCTATAGTCTTCTATAGTCTAGTCTAGTCTCTAGTCTAGTCTATAGTCTAGTCTATAGTCTAGTCTATAGTCTAGTCTATAGTCTAGTCTATAGTCTAGTCTATAGTCTAGTCTATAGTCTAGTCTATAGTCTAGTCTATAGTCTAGTCTATAGTCTAGTCTATAGTCTAGTCTATAGTCTAGTCTATAGTCTAGTCTATAGTCTAGTCTATAGTATAGCTATAGTCTAGTAAGTCTAGTCTATAGTCTAGTCTATAGTCTAGTCTATAGTCTAGTCTATAGTTAGTCTATAGTCGTCTAAGTCTAGTCTATAGTCTAGTCTATAGTCTAGTCTATAGTCTAGTCTATAGTCTAGTCTATAGTTAGTCTATCGTCTAGTCTATAGTCTAGTTCTATAGTCTAGTCTATAGTTAGTCTATAGTCTAGTCTAATAGTCTAGTCCTAGTTAGTCTTAGTCTAGGTCATAAGTCTGTCTATAGTCTAGTCTATAGTCTAGTCTATAGTCTAGTCTATAGTCTAGTCTATAGTCTAGTCTATAGTCTAGTCTATAGTCTAGTCTATAGTCTAGTCTATAGTCTAGTCTATAGTCTAGTCTATAGTCTAGTCTATAGTCTAGTCATCCTAGTCTTAGTCTATAGTCTAGTCTATAGTCTAGTCTATAGTTCGTCTATAGTCTAGTCTATAGTCTATATAGTCTATAGTCTAGTCTATAGTCTAGTCTATAGTCTAGTCTATAGTCTAGTCTATAGTCTAGTCTATAGTCTAGTCTATAGTCTAGTCTATAGTCTAGTCTATAGTCTAGTCTATAGTCTAGTCATAGTCTAGTCTATAGTCTAGTCTATAGTCTAGTCTATAGTCTATAGTCTAGTCTATAGTCTAGTCTATAGTCTAGTCTATAGTCTAGTCTATAGTCTAGTCTATAGTCTATAGTTCGTCTATAGTCTAGTCTATAGTCTAGTCTATAGTCTAGCTATAGTCTACTCTATAGTCTACTCTATAGTCTAGTCTATAGTCTAGTCTATAGTCTAGTCTATAGTCTAGTCTATAGTCTAGTCTATAGTCTAGTCTATAGTCTAGTCTATAGTCTAGTCTATAGTCTAGTCTATAGTCTAGTCTATAGTCTAGTCTATAGTCTAGTCTATAGTCTAGTCTATAGTCTAGTCTATAGTCTAGTCTATAGTCTAGTCTATAGTCTAGCTATAGTCTAGTCTATAGTCTAGTCTATAGTCTAGTCTATAGTCTAGTCTATAGTCTAGTCTATAGTCTAGTCTATAGTCTAGTCTATAGTCTAGTCTATAGTCTAGTCTATAGTCTAGTCTATAGTCTAGTCTATAGTCTAGTCTATAGTCTAGTCTATAGTCTAGTCTATAGTCTAGTCTATAGTCTAGTCTATAGTCTAGTCTATAGTCTAGTCTATAGTCTAGTCTATAGTCTAGTCTATAGTCTAGTCTATAGTCCTAGTCTATAGTCCTAGTCTAGTAGTCTATAGTCTAGTCTATAGTCTAGTCTATAGTTAGTCTATAGTCTAGTCCTATAGTCTAGTCTATAGTCTAGTCTATAGTCTAGTCTATAGTCTACGTCTATGTCTAGTCTATAGTCTAGTCTATAGTCTAGTCTATAGTCTAGTCTATAGTCCTAGTCTATAGTCTAGTCTATAGTCTAGTCTATAGTCTAGTCTATAGTCTAGTCTATAGTCTAGTCTATAGTAGTCTATTAGTCTAGTCTATAGTCTAGTCTCTAGTCTAGTCTATAGTCTAGTCTATAGTCTAGTCTATAGTCTAGTCTATAGTCTAGTCTATAGTCTAGTCTATAGTCTAGTCTATAGTCTAGTCTATAGTCTAGTCTATCTAGTCTATAGTCTAGTCTATAGTCTAGTCTATAGTCTAGTCTATAGTCTAGTCTATAGTCTAGTCTATAGTCTAGTCTTAATCTAGTCTATAGTCTAGTCTATAGTCTAGTCTAGTCTAGTCTATAGTCTAGTCTATAGTCTACTCTATAGTCTAGTCTATAGTCTAGTCTATAGTCTAGTCTATAGTCTAGTCTAGTCTAGTCTATCTAGTCTATAGTCTAGTCTATAGTCTAGTCTATAGTCTAGTCTATAGTCTAGTCTATAGTCTAGTCTATAGTCTAGTCTATAGTCTAGTCTATAGTCTAGTCTATATCTAGTCTATAGTCTAGTCTATAGTCTATAGTCTAGTCTATAGTCTAGTCTATAGTCTAGTCTATAGTCTAGTCTATAGTCTAGTCTATAGTCTAGTCTATAGTCTATAGTCTAGTCTATAGTCTAGTCTATAGTCTAGTCTATAGTCTAGTCCTATAGTCTAGTCTATAGTCTAGTCATAGTCTATCTATAGTCTAGTCTATAGTCTAGTCTATACAGTCTAGTCTATAGTCTAGTCTATAGTCTAGTCTATAGTCTAGTCTATAGTCTAGTCTAGTCTGTAGTCTAGTCTATAGTCTAGTCTATAGTCTAGTCTATAGTCTAGTCTATAGTCTAGTCTATAGTCTAGTCTATAGTCTAGTCTATAGTCTAGTCTATAGTCTAGTCTATAGTCTAGTCTATAGTCTAGTCTATAGTCTATAGTCTATAGTCTAGTCTAGTCTATAGTCTAGTCTATAGTCTAGTCTTCTATACTAGTCTATAGTCTAGTCTATCTAGTATAGTCTAGTCTATAGTCTAGTCTATATCTAGTCTATAGTCTAGTCTATAGTCTAGTCTATAGTCTAATCTATAGTCTAGTCTATAGTCTAGTCTATAGTCTAGTCTATAGTCTAGTCTATAGTCTAGTCTATAGTCTAGTCTATAGTCTAGTCTATAGTCTAGTCTATAGTCTAGTCTATAGTCTAGTATAGTTTGTTCCATATTCTCTAATATGGAACAAAAACATGTATAGCTAAGTTAAAACGCTTTTAATTGAAGAAGAATCTATAGGAGAGAACTTTTTGATACTTTTCGTTTTAAAATAGTACTTTTTGAATTAGCTATATGAATATGCAAATTTTACTTATGTAATGAGTGTCTATGGTACTTCTGGTACTTATTTTTGGTCTCAAATGGTACTTTTTAAATTTTCTATAATATGGAACAGAAACGTATGAAAGTAAACATACGTTTTTGTTCCACATTGAATGAGAATCTATAAGGAAATTTTTGGTACTTTTTTCCTTTTAAAGGATTACTGTAGTGATATAAAGGTACTTTGAATGATCCTTTTAGAATTCATGTCATAAATAAAAACACCAAACAACAATTTTTTTTATATTTTTTTAAATATTTATTTTATACATTTTATTTAATTTTTTTGTCATCATTTTTAAAAACATTGGTTCTCCTTAATAAACTTATTTACAAATTTTATAATAAAAAAATTATATATTTTATAATAACATAAAGAAAAAAATTAATTTATACACAAAAAAAATATACAAACAATTATAAAGACGATGCTAACAGCAATGGTAATACAATAAAATTAGTCACAACAAAAAGCCAAGAAAAATCTATGGGAATTAAAACTTATTAGAAAATAAAAATTAAACAAAATAAAATAAATAGAAAGAGAAAAAAAAAAATAATTTTTTTTTTTATAAAAAAATTATTAAAAATAGAATTTTTTTAACAAAAGAAAATATTATAACCCAAAGACAATTGATTTTACCTTAAATAAACAAAATTTTCACGAAACTATCACATTACAAGTTTAAATTTAAGGTAAAAATATTAATTTAATTGCTGCAATTAAATTATGTTGTTAGTTTAACTAAGAGAATTTATAATAGGAAAATTATTATAAAAACTTAGTTTTTTTGTTGTTGTTGTTTTTGCTAAAGGGCAAGGAAATAATATTTTAAAAATTAGAAATTAAGATTATGCTGTTGTTGTTGTTCTTAATAACTAAATTGGCAGTGTTTGAAATATTTTCTCAAGGGGTTCTTTCCCAAACAATTAACTTTTGCTAGGTGAAGGGACTAATTTTATTTGTTTATTTTGCCGTAAAGCATCAGCATACCTAGTGGCAAAGTTTCTTTTTGAATAAGAATTTTCACAATAGAAAATGTGTAAAGTTAAGGGACGAGTAGAAGGACTAAAGGCAGGGGTGAGGGAGGGGGAAAGTTAGTTTAATTATAACTAGTTTTTGTTGTTGTTGTTATGTTATAAGTTGTTTCCCGGTGGGGCGGCGAAAAACAACCAAAAAGAAATCATTTACATATTTTTGATTTTTTGGGATTTTTAGATGAAATGAAGCCTAGTGTTGGGACAAAAGACTTATTTCTTTTTGTGGTAACCATGACCATCGGAAATAACGGTGGCACCATGACCACTGGAAGAGAAACCATAACCACTGGAAGAGAAACCATGGCCGCTGGAGGAGAAACCATGACCACCACCATAACCGCCGCCATAACCACCACCATAACCACCACCAATGGCAACAGCGCCACCATGTTGTACAACAGAGTGGCCGGCTACTACGGGTACAGCAACAGGCACGGGTACGGGCTTTTCAACAGTAACGGGTACGGGTCTGGTGACAGGTACTGGTACAGGACGATCGACGGGTACCTTAACGGGGTAGGGTACGGGACGATCAACGGCATAGGGTACATGCTTTTCAACGGTGTAGGGTTGAGGTACTGGCACTGGCACCTTAACGGGATAGGGACGATCGACGGGCACGGGATAAGGACGATCTACACGTACGGGTACTTGAACGGGTACCTTTCTTTCAACTACCACGGGGTAGGGTTTCTCTACAGTAACGGGATAAGGTTTGGGTACAGACACGGGCACTGGACGATCAACGGGCACATGTACTGGCACTTGAACATGCTTGACTACTTCGTAGGGTTGAGGTACTGGTACTGGCACTTTAACGGGTACTTGAACATGTTTGATGACTTCGTAGGGTTGGGGTACGGGCACTTTAACGGGCACTTGAACATGCTTGATCACTTCGTAGGGTTGAGGCACGGGCACCTTAACGGGATAGGGACGATCGACGGGCACATGCACGGGTACTTCCACCTTCTTGATAACCTCATAGGGTTGTGGTACATGTACGGGTACTTTAACGTATTCCTTAACGGGTACGGCCACCTTCTTGATCACTTCATAGGGTTGTGGCACTGGCACCTTAACCTGTACAGGGACATGTCTAATGTGTTCCACGGGATAAGGACGATCGACTACATGTGGCACGGGTATACCCTTGGTAATGGTAATAGTCTTGTGGACATCAGCCATTTTGCTAATGAGGAATTCTTGAGGCACGCCATGACCACCACTGACAACATAACCACCACCACCACCACCATGACCACCACCGAGACCTGCAAAACCAGAATGACCATAATAAGCGACTGCTGGTGCTGAATGACCTATAATGGCATTACCGCTATGGCCATAGCCATGACCATGTGAAATGGAACCGTGACCCAAATAACCAACATCCAAACCGGAGTGACCATAACCGTAACCCAATTCGAGGAGACCACGTTTATCGAGTTTCTTCTCCAAAGGAACCTTTTCGGCAGACTTTTTCGCAGTTTCGGCGCAGGCAGAAGCCACCAGGAGTGTGGCGAGACAGATCTGCAAGTAATAACAAAAGTGGGAAGAGAGAACAAAAAAAAAAAAGTTTAGAAAATTTGTTTAAATAGTTCATTGTTTTGTGTTAAATTTGGGGGAGGGGGGGTGAGGTGTTTCTTAAGATTGTTGTTGTTATTGCTGTTTATAAGTTTTTAATTGTTTAAATATAAAACCAATTTATTTTAAGTTTCTTAAGCTATTGTTTTGCTTAATTACTGTCTTTGTTATTTTAAGCACATTTTAAAGTTTGTGGCTTAAGTCTTTTGTTTTTTTCCATTAATCATCTCTTGTACATTAACACCTTTTGTTTCAAAGATTAAACTACATAATGACTTCACATTATTTTATAGAATTTGTTTCAGAAACTAAAACAAACACACCAAAACAGGTGATGATATCGTTCGCTTTAGCAAAAACCTTGTCTTGAAGACCTAAATATGCAAAAATAAGCAAAATTTATGCAAATCTTTTTAAACAAATTTAAGCAGAAATAAAATTTATATGTCTGTTAAAACTCATATTTGAAATGTTAAGATCAAACGACAAACAAGCGGGATAAGCCAGCTTGTCTGCTAGAGCAGAAACATGAATGAAAACTTGACTGAAATTTCAATTTCAAAATAAACCTGCTGCAAAAAAAAGTTTATTCACTTGAAATATGAGCGGCGAAGAAACAGAGAAAGACTTAAAAAAGAAGTTAGAGAATTAATAAATCAAAATATGTGAAATGGAAACATATAAAAACCAGCAGCTACTGGTTGTTAATTAAAACACAATTAAGGCGTTAAGCGTTACAAATCAATCAATTTCAAAAAAATTTCCACTAAAATAGTCAAAATCAAACCGAAAATCAATTGAAAGATTAAAAAATGCTTATTGGTTTAGGTTAAGTGAAACTTAACAAAATGGTTACCGAATACCCGTTTAGAGAAATAAGCAATTAGTCAAAAAAATTCAAAAATCTAAACTAATTTAGAATCCATTACTATGTTTTCCATGATATTTTACTCAAAAATTAACGATCAAAATCTCTATTTGAAATAATAAGATTACCGAATAATCGAGTAACAGTTCATGAAAATTTGAAAGAACCGATTTCTAGTTTGAAAATTAAATCTTAATTAAATGTGAAATAATAAAAAGTTGATTTGAAACCGATTAATTTTTAATCGATTAAGTGGTTACTAACGGGTTTTAAACGATTAATCGGATTATTTTTACATACATAAACTTAAACAGTTTTGTTAAATTTTGAAATGTATTTTGCTTTAAACTGTTAATAATGTTAAGTTTTCTTTTGAAAATTGAGAGCTTTTATTAACGAATAATCGATTAATCGGTTAAAAAAGCACAAAATAATATTAAACAAATTTTTGATTTTCAGAAGAAAACATTATTTTAAATGAAACTAGAAAAGAAGATAAACAACTATGAAAGTAAACCAATTATAACCGGTTCTTAAGCGATTAATCGGGTAACCAGTTAAGAAAAAACTTATTAATTTTTATAAATTTTCGATTTTTTTTATTAAAAATTAAGTTTAAACATAAAATTTAAACTAGAAAAAAAATAAATATGCAAATTAATCGGTTACAACCGGTTCTTCTCCCAATAAAGCCCATATTGAAAAAAATATTCATATTTATTAACTTATTCGATTAGTTTTTATCGTCGAATAATTGAAAATTCGATTAATTGTTTATTTGGTTAATCAAGTAACCGAGTAATCGGTTATTTATATGAATTCTGATTATTTCTAATTATTTGCATCATTTTATTCCAAAACCCTACATTATTTTGTTAAATATGCAACCGGTTTTCCAGTAACCGAATAAACGATTAATCGGTTAATCGATTATTCGTATAATTTTCAAATTATTCTCTTCATTTTCAATTATATTCGAAGAAAATCTTACTTTAAACAAACTTTAATGTAAAATCTATTCTATTTAAGTAATCTAGTAACCGGTTTGTTAGTAACCGAATATTCAATTAATCGGTTATTCGATTATTTTTATAATTTTCTTTATTTTCTCAAATTTTATTGTTAAAATCACATTATTTAGTTAATTTAGTTTATTAGCAGCGAAATTCCTTGTAAACGAATAATCGGTTATTCGATTTTTCGTATAAATTTCAAATTATTTGCTGAATTTTCAATTATATTGAAAGAAAGACTTACTTTAAACAAACTTTAATGTAAAATCTATTCTATATAAATAATCTGGTGAATGGGTTGCTAGCAATCGAATAAACAATTAATCGGTTATTCGATTATTCATATAATTTTCAAATTATTCTCTTGATTTTCAATTATATTCAAAGAAAAACTTACTTTAAACAGACTCTATATATAAGAGCTAATCTATTTAAGTAATCTGGTAACCGGTTTGCTAGTAACCGAATAAACGATTAATCGGATATTCGATTATTTTTATAATTTTCTTTCTATTTTAAAATTTTATTGTAAAAACTACATTATTTAGTTAAATTTAGTTTATTAGCAGAGAAATTTCAAATAACCGAATAATCGGTTATTAGTTTTTTCATAAAATTTTTAAATTTTTCTTTTGATTTTCAGCTATATTGAAATAAGTTACTTTAAAGAGACTTTAATATAAGAGCTAATCTATTTGTGTAATCGGGGAACCGGTTTTTTAGTAACCGAATAAACGATTAATCGGTTATTCGATAATTTTTATAATTTTAGCTCTATTTTTAAGTATTATAGTAACAACTACATTATGTTTAACTAATTTAGTGTATCAGCAGCGAATTTCCAAGTAACCGAATAATCGGTTATTCAATTATTCATATAATTTTCAAATTATTCTCTTAATTTTCAATTAAATTAAAAAAACTTTTATTAAACAAAACTAAAATCAACAGATACTCTATACGATTAATTGTGAAAGCGTTTTGTGAGTAACCGAATAATCGATTAATCGGTTATTCGATTATTTGTAAAGTTTTCTTAATTTTTTCCGGTTAAAAACACATTATATAGTTGATTAAGCTGCTAGCTTGTTAGTAACCGAATAATCGATTAATCAGTTACACGATTATTCGTCAATTTTTTTAATTTTTGGTTTGATTTGCAATTATTTGGTATAATTATACATTAAACAAACTCTATAACAGCTATTCTATTCAGTTAACTGAGTAACCGGTTTGCGAGTAACCGAATAATCGATTAACTGTTATAATTTTACTTTGTTTTCTTTTAAGTTGATTGCTTTCGTTCCTTTTTAGTTCAAATATCAAAACAATTTCTTTGTTTTAACGCTTTGTCGCTGCGTCTTCATTGAGCGTGTGTGTGTGATTGTGCTCTTACTCATACATATTTCAAAGTCTATTTTATCTTACTCATCATAGTTAAACTAACCGGCTTTTTAAACATAATTTTAAAACCATATAAACAAAAAACTGTTTACATTTTTTTAACAATTTTATTTTGTGTTTTTTTTTTGTCTATTACCCACTTGGGGAGGCATTTGTTGACGGAAATATAACATGGTAATATGATATTACAAAAACAAAAGAAATATTAACAATTATTGTTAATTTTTTTTTTTTTTTTTGTTGCTGGATAATTTCTTTATGCATGAGTTGAGCGTGTGCTGTTAAGCATATTGATAGGCCGGCTAATCAATGTTTGGTTTTTTGTTTGTTTAAGCAATTATTTGATAAAGTTAAACAAATTACTTGCATATAAAGAAAATAACAACAACAACAAAAAGCAAAATTGTATTGATAAGTAAAACAAATTAAAATAGTAATTCATTAACTATAACTAATAAGAAACCCAGTGAATTGTTTTGTTTGGAAAGAAAATTGAAAAAAAGTTTGTGTCTTAAGTCTTTTGTTTTTGTTAGCAAGATTTTAGGCAAATTAAGTAAAATATATGAAAACAAAAAAATTATTAACCAATAACAACAGAAAACCCAGTTAGTTGTTTGCTTAAGGGAATAAAAGCAAAAATAGGTATGTGTCTTAAGTCTTTTGTTTGCTAAGACAATTTTGTAAGTTTAAGGGAATTGTACTGAAGTTTTTGTAGTTTTTTATTAAAATAATTTTTTTTTTAATTTTTTATTAATTTATTTTAATTTATTTATCCATATTTTTCTTTTATTATTTAATGTTTTTGTTTTGTCTTTTATTTGTACAATTAAACATTCAAGTCAAGTTTTTAGCTTAAAATGGTTTTGTTATATTATTGAAAATTTCACTTATTGTTGTTGTTTAAAACATTTATAATGTTTGTTGTCTGTTTGCTAAGTTTTAGTTACATTTTGTTGTATTTATTTTATTTAGTTATTGTTGCGTCTTTTTGCTTTAATATATTTTGCAACATATGTATGATATGCAGGCGTTTTTTCAAATTTTTTTTTGGTATTTGTATGCTTTCGCTTAAATTATTACTTAATAGTCAAGTTGTTGTTGTTGTTATAAAGAAGGTGATATTGATTAGATAATTGATTTTTTATGAAAAAGCTACTGTAATAATTACAGGTGTCAATTAATATGGGCAAGTTTGTCAATCATAGGCTCATAGGTATTAGTTATTGCTATACATACTTAATAGTCAAATATTTTTTGAAAAGGAATTTGACACATTTATTATGAAAACTAATAACTTATACAAAGACAAGTTAAATTAATGAATAAACTGTCTTTGAAAGCAAAATCTTAAACTTAAATGTTTGAAAAGTTGTTTAAAAATTAAGTCTTTCAAACTATTCTAGTTTAAGCTAGTTGCGGTTCAAGAGGAGTTTCATACTACAACGTTTAGGTGGACTAGGTGTATAGTCCTTTATTGAGCCTTCATTGTTAAGTGAATAAAGTGTATTTTATGTAAAAATCTTCAAACTCTAAAAGTTTTTAAAGTTCTTTACAATTTAAGTTTTCTTTTTAAGTAAATTAATCTTTAATTTAGTTACTACCAATGTTGTTCCATGGAATTCTTCTTTTTTTAATCATTAAGGTTTAAATTGCCAGAAACTGCAGAGAATTCAAAGAACTTTTCTTTGTTAATAGAAACCTGTTTCTATAATTGTTTCTACTAATTGCTATTTTACTTCAGCAAAGCCAAAAGACTTTAGACTAATTGCTTGTCCAGTGTTCAAATTAATACTTTGAACCAAATAGTTTAATTATACTGCATAAAACTTAAGAACAGATACTCTGGTTTTACACATACTATAATCTGTAACCAATCTACTACTCACATTCATAAAGTTATCAAAAGTTTATTGAACACTTTATAGTTTAAAAAGAAAACACTTTGATTTTACCCATATAATCTTTGAACGCACTCTCTATTATGCATAAAGTTATTAATGATTTATTAAGCTCTTTTCACATAAAAATTCTAGCTATAAACCATCCATAAAGTTATCAATCGTTTATCTATAGCTACCACGGTTTGCAACAATATTATCATGTTCTTAGGAAAGGATGATCGTAGCTTTAGAACGAAGTGGTTAATGTTCGCAATGTTGACAACGAGATCTATTTAAAGGATCTGTTTCAGAAGAGTATTCCTCAAAATCTCTTTATTAAGAGAAGAACTAGTAACGATTTTGAAGTTTATATCACTGTATCAAACGAAAGTTTTAATGACTCTTAGATCTCAACTTGATATTAGGAATAGTTTAATCTCTTCAGTAATATGATCGTAATTGAAATATGATCATTAAGAAACACTTAAGAAATTGTAATATCTAATGGGATAAAGCTATTCAAAACGACTTACTTTCCAACAAGATATCCGTTTTAAAGTTTTAAAAATCCTTAAATTTAAGGAGAGTAGATCGTAATATCTCATTTTAATGATAATTTCGATCATAACTTGAAAGATTGCGAAAGATTAGTGAAGGAATTATGAGATTTTTCTTCATTGTTTTTAAAGGATCATCTTTAGAAGTAGATATTTTATGATGTAGTATATTTTAAGTTTTACGGAATAAAGCTTAAAGAGGTACATTTATATACCCACTAACAAAAAGAGATTGGTTTCCATTTCAAACAAAATCAAAACAAGTTGGTAGAACCACAAAAGTATATTGCTTCTGGTTCCTTATAGAATTCTAAGACAACGAAGCCATGTCCTTCTGTCTGTTTTTCTGTCTGTCTTTCTTTCTGTTTGTCCGTCTTTCTGTCTGTCCATCTGTCTCTCTATCTGTCCCTCTATCTGTCTTTTTATCTGTCTGTCTGTCTCATTGAAATATCTAGCCATAACCATATATTAGTCTGTCTGTCTTTCTTTCTGTTTGTCTGTTGATCTGTCTGTCCATCTCTTTCTCTATCTGTATGTCTGTCTGTTGATCTGATCTGTTTATTCCTTGAAAACATTAAAGGTCCTAAACAAGATGATCTAGAAAGTTAATGTTTTTTAGATGTATGTATTCTCTATTAAAGTTTATCTAGCAGTGTCCGTCCGTCAGTCTGTCTATAGATCTGTTTGTTTGTCTGTATGTCCGTCTGTCTAGATGTTTGTGTTTATATCTGTCTGTCTATCTATATTTCTATTTATCTTAGATATATGTGTGTTCTCTATTAAACTTTATCTAGCGATATCCATTTGTTCGTCCGTCTGTCTGCCTATACGTCTGTTTGTTTGTCTGTCTGTATGTATATTTTTCTATGTATCTGTCTCTCTATCTATAGTTCTATTTATCGTTCTGTCATTTGTTTAAAAAAAAATATTGTTTGTTTTTTTTACACATATAAAGCCAAAGTGTTTCACGTTAAATGCAACAAAATTTTAAACCGCCTGCGTTTCTAAAAGCGTTTCTTTTTTAAAATATTGCAATATAAAGTCAGAGAAAATAGGAATTTTTGAAGATTTACAATGTAAATTTTCTGTTGGGGCAGTTTTTAGAAATTCTCTTTTTTAAGATCATTTTTTAAATTTTTATTGCAAAAGAGTTAGAAGTCAGAATTGTTGTTAAGTTTACGTTTAAGCAAAAAATTTCTTTAAAAATTTTGAAATTAAAGAGTGATTGAGCAGATTAGAATGTTGTTTCAAAATGTCTTAAAAAAAGGCACAAAACATAAGTTTAAAATATGAAAAAATGTTATGTTTTTAAACTTTCTTTTAAAGTTCTAGAATCGAAATGAATGTTTCAAAGAGTCTGTACAACTTTCTTCATTAAAGAAAACTTAGTTAGTTAGTTAGTTTGAAAGCAGGATGTAAGTATATAACATCAAATCCAAAGAGGCTTCCATCGGGCACTGTTGTGTGCTCCTTTACCAATGTCTTTGATGGGAATCGAACCCACAACCATTGGTCTAACAGACTAGAACACTAAACACTAAACCACTGGATATACATTATACAAAACTTAAGACAAGTTCTGAAATTCTGAAAATTTTAAAGTTTTTACACTGTTTTGGTTAATGAAAACTACGGAGTAGATTTTGATTTGTCTAGGAAATACAAATTGAAATATTTGAGAAATTGAAATAAAATTTTAAAAAATTTAAAGAAACTGTTTAAGTTTTTGTTACAATGTTGTAAAAAAAGCAGGATTTTCTAAAATTTTTTAAGAATTAAACATAAATTTAAAACAAAATTTTTCTTTATGTTTTAAGCACTTGACACTTTTTTTATATTTTTAATTAATATAAAAATAATTGTTTATACTTACAAATAATTTCATGATGATTTTATTATTAACAATAAACACACCCACTTTTGGCAAAAAAAAACTCTAGACAGCTTTAGTTCACTACAAAAAAATGGTAATAAAAAAACATAATTTTAAATTAATGATTTTGAAATGAAATAAATTTCATAATTTAATATAGTTGTTGTAATAAAACACTTTATATTGTTTTTATTAGAATTTTCTTTAAATACATTTAATTTTTTTTTTAAATATGAAGTAAAAAAAATTAAGCACCTTTTTTTTTGGAAAATAAACTGAAATGATTTCTTTTTGTTTGATATAAAAAAACACACTACAAATAAAGGATTTGTAGAACCCGCTACGATTCCAAACCTTTAACTGGATGCTGTCTTTGGTCAGTTAGTGGCTTATATACTCCACACATTTATTACGATTAAAACACACAATTTCAATTTGAGTTTGAAATTTGATTTTGTGTTTTTTTCTTTTTGTCAGAGACCTCTGCTTTAAACAAATTTGATGGCTTAAAGAGCGTGTACTCACAAAATTGTGTATTTTTTTTTCCAATTTGAGTTTGTTTTAGTTTATAATATTATAACATTAATAACAAAATTAAAACAAAAACAAAGCTTTGTTGAAATATTTACTTTAGACCAAGAGTGGTTATTAGTGGGTTGTTTACCAAAGGTTTTTGTATGGCTTTTAAACGAAAGTGAGAGTGTTTTGAGGCAAAAGCAAAACATATCTAAACTCTTTAATAAAAGCTTTTAATGGTCATACAAATGAAACTGAGAGTAGAGTAGAAAAAAAGCTTTTTTTTTGAACACTTACTAACACCAACCAAGCTTAAGTTAGTTTGTATTTGTTGAAAACTTAAACAAAATTTAAAATTTTCTTTACTAAGACCAAAGCATTTTGAAAAAATCACCCATACCATAACACTTAACAAACAATTGCTTAAGTATGGGTAACAACTTAACTTAAAATTAAGCCTGCTTAACCCACACACTCTTAGATAACATTAACACTACTACAAAACTATTTTTCAACAGTTTTGTCTTGGTATTAGTAGTTCATTCCTTTTTGAAAATTTTTCATTACAGTTTTTTGCAGTTAAACCACAATTTGTTAAGTGTGTTAGTAGTGTTACCATTAAAATTAACATGATTTTCCTTAAATTAAAGAAAAAAAAGGAAAATCTAAAGTTTTACAAGAAAATTCCTAAACAATATTTGTTTAAAAATCAAAAAAAAAACAACAATTTTTTTAACAATTTTCTTAACTATACAACAGTAGCTAACATACAGTCTCATAATAAAGTGGGTTAACTTAAGTGACGACATAAGTCTGAACATATTTTTAAGTGATTATATCCAACTAAACAATAACAAACTCTTAATAACAAAAAAAAAAAAAAAACACCACTAAAAAAACCAACAACAAAACTTCAAGTGATAAAATTGCCTTATTTTAAATAAATTGTAATAAAATAGTTATACAATTATGGTCAAATAAAAAATTCCAAGAAAAAAATATTTAAAAAAAATCACAAAAAAATTTACAAGGTGTTTTATGGTGTTACAAAGAGAATCTAAATTGTTTCATGCAAAAAAACAAAAAATCTCAAGGGAATTTGTAAATAATTAAATATTTAAGAAGACCAAAAAAACAAACAAACAACAACAATAAACAGCTCTACATTACTATCTCCTCAAACAATGTTTGTTTCTTAAGTCTTTTGTTTTTATAAAGTCATTTGGAGTATTTTGGGGTGTTAAGAACACCAATCATTAAACAACAACAACAAACAGCTGTACATTAATAACTTTTCAAACAAGGTTTGTTTCTTCAGTCTTTTGTTTTTATATGGTTATTTAGTATAAGTTTTAGTTTTGTTTTAGGGGTGTTAAGAAAACAAGTAGTTGTTTGCATTTCAAATTTCTATATTTCAATAGTATTATGGTCATTTAGAGTTTTTTTGGGGTGTTAAGAAGACCAATCATTAAACAACAACAACAACAAACAGCTGTACATTAATATCTTCTCAAACAAGGTTTGTTTCTTAAGTCTTTTGTTTTTATATGGTCATTTAGTATAAGTTTTAGTTTTTTTCATTTTTGGGGTGTTAAGAAAACAAGTAGTTGTTTGCATTTCAAATTTCTATATTTTAATAGTAATCAGTGTTAATTATTAAGTTAAAACTTAAGATCGTTTAAACATATATGGTTTGAGGATTTTTTATGGTATTTAAAAATTGAACTCAATTATCTGTGAATATACAAAGTTGATCAATGTTTGTAACATTCAAAAATATTGTTTCCTTACCCACCTTAAAGTATGGCAATTGTCTCACAATCACTTTCTCTCAAGTTAATTGTGTGTGCCTGCCTAGCACCGTCCTTCCGTCTATCTATATGTCTGTCTGTCCACCTGTCCCTCTGCCTTTAAGTTAAAACTCAACTTGAATTATGAACAAGTATCCACCATCAAATCATATGTGGCAAACTAAAGAGTATTTCGGAAGATTCCCTTATAAATCGCACAGTGGTCTATCTATCTGTCTGTCCACCTGACCGTCTGCCTCTAAGTTAAAACTCAATTGAATTATGAACAAGTATCCATCCATCAAATCATATTTGGCAAACCAAAGAGTATATTGGAAGGTTCCCTGATACATGACACAGTGGTCTATCTATCCATCTGTCTGTCTGTCTGTCCACCAGTCCATCTGCCTTAAAGTTGAAACTCAACTTGAATTATGAGCAAGTATCCATTATAAAATCATATGCACAGTGGTTTAGAAACTTTTATTTTTGGAAATAATTCGGTATCTCTGAGACTATTGGATATATTTCACAAGTTTGGAGTTGAGGTGTTTAGCTCACATATAAAATTTGTTTATGTCGAGTTTTATAATTTTAAGTCAGTAATGAGTAATTGGCATTTTTAAAACAGTTATAACTGTTTAAACTGTATTTAAGAGGGGGGGGGGGGATGTAGGTTCACTTGTGTAGGGGTTAGGTAAAAGTTTCAGTACCCTACAAACTGCATTACTGGAGAATAATGTTGCAAAATTTCTCTAGCTCTTTCCGTTCCGAACTTTATCCTGTTTTCAACAGACAGCTGGACAGACGGACAAGCATGATTAGAACCTCTTAGAATTTAGTTAGCCCCTTTTGGTGCCAACAGAGGCTAACATATTTACTGACAATCAGAGGGCAATTTGGGCGATATCAGTTGGTCGTTTTGAATTGTAAGATGCCGAAATGCTTTACGTTAACATCTGCCGTGTTGGCCTTATTTCTCGGTGGTACTTTTTTAACCACTGAGTAAACTGATTAAAAGACACACATTACCCCGCCTCTTTGTATAACTTACTTGCCTGTGGCAATTTTTGTAAATGTGCCAGTCCATGTACAAGCACTTTGCTCAAGTATTCGAGATCTCTGACCATTGTTGAACCGTTGTTTAACTTCCGAGATGAAAAAATATCACTTACGTTTATAACGCAGATGTTGAGACGGCAACATCAACTAGTGACGTATTAAGTAGTCTGTGGTCTGGTATGAACACATTAAAGCCTGAACATACCTGACCAGGAAAGGAAAATTCAATGGTATAACTTGTTTGAAATAACTTTTATTCATCATCATTCAAGAAAACACACTTCCCATTCATTGGACACCCTTATAGAAACATCCAATATACTCACTCATACATAAGGACGAAGGATGATCCGTACATTCATCCTGTATCATTTAACATGCATTTTTTTCCTACGCTTAGTCCCACACTCACTTCTCTGTGGGGCATCTGTTGATTTCGCCAACAGCACCGAACTTATCCCGAATTATTAACTTTACCATGTATCAGTCTTTTATCCAACATTCTCTTCCCGCGAATTTGGGTTTAAACTACAACCACTACGTGCACCCCATGATACCAGATTAGATCTGGTTCGATCCTATGTCAAATTATTTCAAAGAAAGGCCGAGTATACATCTAATTATCACTAGTTCACCCGGCAGACTAGAGGTACTGGTAGCACCTCTTTTCCCCGGGATTGCAATCACATCAAAGTAACATTCCCCCCGGGGGTGGGGTGGGTATTGGATTGTAAGAAAGCTTTAACCGAATACTCTTACAGAGGTAAACTATACATCATATGGGTATCAGACCAAGTACTCGGCTCGAAGGTAGTGTGTAGAACCACAAAGATCATATGGAGTGACCTTAACGAGAGCAGAACAAGAAACCTACTCAAAATGAGCAAGTCTATGGTCACACATGGTTAACAGCACAACTATACATGATTAGACGTGTGAATTCAGATGAATGTAGAGCATGTAGAACTACGGAACACATTCTTTGTCATTGTTAGGATTTTGTCAAAATTTGATACAAGAATATCTTGGGAGTGATTTATACCGAATATAACATCACTCACGAACATTGATTTGAAAATTCTTAGGAATTACGTCTAGGATACTGAGTTTCTGAGCATTCGAACCTTATATCACTCACGAACACTGATTATAAAATTCTTAAGTATTACGTGGAGGATACTGAGTTTCTGAGCATTAGAACCTTAATGGTGATCAAGGAAGTTAATCATTGGTCAACTATATAAGGTTTTTGTTTTACCAACAAACATTTCCCATGAAATAGAGCGTATAACAAGTAGAGGCCTAGGTGTATTTTTTCGGATTTGATGTTTAAATAAAAATAATATACTTCTCTAAATAAAAGTTGTTCATATCACTGTGACAAAGAACTGATACTGATTAATTTCTGTCATATGAAAAAAAACTCCTTCAAATAATAATAAAATTTCATTATAATCAAGTATGGAACAGAATTATAAAATGTTTGCATATAATTAAAAAAATTTTGATGGACATTTTAAATGTCAATAAAAACTGTCAACTGTATGAATGCACTCACATGTGAGCGATAAAAATTAGAATAAATATCAAATATTTTAAAAGTCCTACTCCATGAATATTGATTAAGTTGATGAAATGATGATAACGAAATTATTTTTTTAAGATTTTTTTTTTCAATTTAAAAATCTTTTAAAACTATAAAATCGATTTTTTTTGCTCAACTGTTATCATCATTAGACAATCATTAGTGGTTTGCTAATAAATCTTAAATTAAATAAAAAATTCAGTTTTTTTATTTCAAAATAAAATTTATTAAATTGTTATTGCCATTTTAAATTAAGATCATATGGTTTGTTAATAATACATTTTTGCCTCAAATGGCAGACAACTCTCTGCTGCGTTAAGATATTTATAACTAACTCCAGAATCACCTATTATTAATTCCATTTACGATCATAATAAATACTCACAAGTATTATTAAGTGATTTTTTTTTGTTTTGCTCTGCCATTTAAACATTTATGATGTCTGTATACCTAAGGCCAGTCCGGCAATATGGACCTCTTTACACATGACATCACAACCAGCTGTTTTTGCTTAAACATAATATTTTAAGCGGAGTTTTCTTAAAGTGTCACAATTGTATGCTATTTTTCCTTAAAGATCATAACACTTGCCTTCATGGGGATTTCAAATAGAAAACAATTGCTCACGTATCACGAAAAAAAACACTGGCCATTCACTCCATTTATTGAAATAGGTGGTTGTGCTTGTCTAGCACTAAATGTAGGCCAAATTTATGTATATTTTTTCTTCGAGAAAAAACAACAACTTAAAATGTAAAAGTGCACGTATATATCACCAAATAGATTTGCTAGTTTTCCGGCAGCTCCTAGATACATAAAATGAAATAAAATTATTGTTTTAAAATGCGCATAAATTTTGTTATAGAAAAAAACCGATTTTAATCTAATTGTTAGATAAAAAAATGAAAAATTTTTTTTAAAAAATGAAAAGGTAATTTTTTGTAAAAATTTTTTGGATGCTGTACAGCAAAAAACATATTTTTTTCTGTTGTAATTTGTTGGAATGTTTTGCCAATTAAAGAAACGTGTGCTTGTAGCTTAAGTCTTTTGTTTTGGTGTTTGACCAAACGTTTGCTTAATTTTAATGAGTTTATGCTTGTTTTTCATTAGATTTATTAGTTGTTTTAAATGTTTACTAGTTTTTTAAAGTAGGATTTTAAATTTAGGGAGAATAGGTTTAAAATGCGACCCAATATCTACATATAATTTCTAGTTCTATTCTAGTTCAGTTCTAATTCAGTTCTGTTCTAGTTCTGTTCTAGTTATGTTTCTAGTTATGTTCTAGTTCTGTTCTAGTTCTGTTCTAGTTCGTTCTAGTTCTGTTCTAGTTCTGTTCTAGTTCTGTTCTAGTTCTGTTCTAGTTCTGTTCTAGTTCTGTTCTAGTTCGTTCTAGTTCTGTTTAGTTCTGTTCTAGTTCTGTTCTAGTTCTATTCTAGTTCTTTCAGTTCTGTTCTAGTTCTGTTCTAGTTCTGTTCTAGTTCTGTTCTAGTTCTGTTCTAGTTCTGTTCTAGTTCTGTTCTAGTTCTGTTCTAGTTCTGTTCTAGTTATGTTCTAGTTCTGTTCTAGTTCTGTTCTAGTTCGGTTCTAGTTCTGTTCTAGTTCTGTTCTAGTTCTGTTCTAGTTCTGTTCTAGTTCTGTTCTAGTTCTGTTCTAGTTCTGTTCTAGTTCTGTTCTAGTTCTGTTCTAGTTCTGTTCTAGTTCTGTTCTAGTTCTGTTCTAGTTCTGTTCTAGTTCTGTTCTAGTTCTTTCTAGTTCTGTTCTAGTTCTGTTCTAGTTCTGTTCTAGTTCTGTTCTAGTTCTGTTCTAGTTCTGTTCTAGTTCTGTTCTTCTGTTCTAGTTCTGTTCTAGTTCTGTTCTAGTCTGTTCTAGTTCTGTTCTAGTTCTGTTCTAGTTCTGTTCTAGTTCTGTTCTAGTTCTGTTCTAGTTCTGTTCTAGTTCTGTTCTAGTTCTGTTCTAGTTCAGTTCTAGTTCTGTTCTAGTTCTGTTCTAGTTCTGTTCTAGTTTGCTCTAGTTCTGTTCTAGTTCTGTTCTAGTTCTGTTCTAGTTCTGTTCTAGTTCTGTTCTAGTTCTGTTCTAGTTCTGTTCTAGTTCTGTTCTAGTTTGTTCTAGTTGTTCTAGTTCTGTTCTAGTTCTGTTCTAGTTCTGTTCTAGTTCTGTTCTAGTTCTGTTCTAGTTTGTTCTAGTTCTGTTCTAGTTCTGTTCTAGTTCTGTTCTAGTTCTGTTCTAGTTCGTTCTAGTTCTGTTCTAGTTCTGTTCTAGTTCTGTTCTAGTTCTGTTCTAGTTCTGTTCTAGTTCTGTTCTAGTTCTGTTCTAGTTCTGTTCTAGTTCTGTTCTAGTTCTGTTCTAGTTCTGTTCTGTTCTAGTTCTGTTCTAGTTCTGTTCTAGTTCTGTTCTAGTTCTGTTCTAGTTCTGTTCTAGTTCTGTTCTAGTTCTGTTCTAGTTCTGTTCTAGTTCTGTTCTAGTTCTGTTCTAGTTCTGTTCTAGTTCTGTTCTAGTTCTGTTCTAGTTCTGTTCTAGTTCTGTTCTAGTTCAGTTCTAGTTCTGTTTAGTTCTGTTCTAGTTCTGTTCTAGTTCTGTTCTAGTTCTGTTCTAGTTCTGTTCTGTTCTAGTTCTGTTCTAGTTCAGTTCTAGTTCAGTTCTAGTTCAGTTCTAGTTCAGTTCTAGTTCAGTTCTAGTTCAGTTCTAGTTCAGTTCTAGTTCAGTTCTAGTTCAGTTCTAGTTCAGTTCTAGTTCAGTTCTAGTTCAGTTCTAGTTTAGTTTTATTTCTAGTTAGGTTCATCTGTTTTGTCTGTCTGTCTGCCTTATTCCTCCAGTATGTCTGTCCGATTGTTTATGCCACCGTATACAAGTCTGTCTGTCTTTTTGTATGTATGTCTGTCTGTCTGTCTGTCTGTCTGTCTGTCTGTCTGTCTGTCTGTCTGTCTGTCTGTCTGTCTGTCTGTCTGTCTGTCTGTCTGTCTATCTGTCTGTCTGTCTGTCTGTCTGTCTGTCTGTCTGTCTGTCTGTCTGTCTGTCTGCCTTATTCCTCTAGTCTGTCTGTCCGATTGTTTATGCCGCCGTGTACAAGTCTGTCTTTCTGCACGCTTTTCTGTCCATTTGTCTGTCTTTTTCTCGTTTCATCTTTATGGTTTTCTCTCTGCATATCTGTCTGTCTTTTGGTCCATTTTTAAGATTTTCACCTAAAAGAATAATGTAACTATAACAAGACTATAATTGTCTTTAATAAAGTCAATTTCTCGAAAAGTGTCGGTGTCAGTATCAATTCGTCGGGCTTTGCTTTCTCACTTATTATAAATTGGAAACTAAAAAAAACTTCGAATTTTATATAATTAAGTGTTAACCAATCTTGTATTTCAAACTATAAAAGGTCTTAATTATCTTTTTTAGTGATAATTATTACACAATTTTCCAATAAACAAAAAAATCTAAGAAATTTGTCACATTTTTCCTTTTTGTGTCCATAAAAATTTGTCTTAAAATGTTAAATATTCTTAAAGATATTTGCCAAAATGCTAAAAACACAAAACTTTTTTCAATATTTGTGATTTTTTCTATATTAATTTGCCAAATTAGGTATGGACATCGTATGGACAGAAGAAAAAAAAACTAAACATAAATATTTTTGCAATATATTTTTTTTTTTTTGGAAAAAGAAACAAGCGAGCATCAAGTCAACCTACAAACCAATAAAAAAAAAAAAAAAACAAAATAAGTTGAAACATTCAACAGTCCATAGCCTGTTAGCAACTCTCTTTAAGATGTTGTAAATAATATTAATTGTTACGATTCTGTCAACTACAAGTCGAGTAAATGTTGTTGGCATTTTTCAAAGCTTGTTGCTTCTATAATTCTCGTAACAACGTTAGTTTGCAACAGTACACGGAGAGAATAAATGCGTTGATATAAATGAATCCTTTGCTTTAACCAAAAGTTAAGTTAGTTTACAGTTGAACGAAATTCCTATGGCTGTAGTTAAAATCTTTTAAATCTTTTGTTTATTGCTAAAATTTTTTCTCAGTGTCACTAAAATGTATATTAGGGAATAATAGTTGTAACATGCTAACAACATCTACTAACTATTGTAAGTTGTAGCTGCTGTCGCCGCTGTTGTCGCTGCTGATGTTGCAATAATAAAAATGCAATTGCAATAATACATATAAAATTTACAAAGAAAAAACTAAAGTAAAACACAATAGCATATGTTTAGATATGCCACACGATATGTACAAATAAAATAGCAACCACAAAAAAAATATATATATATATAACTATAACAACCATCTATAATAGTTCGTAGTGGCGGCAACTAAAACTTTTGCTATGAATACTACAGCTAAAAAATGCAATTTGAAGACAGTCAAATAAGCAGAGTAAAACTACAATGAGGACAACGATGATGCAGACGATGACAACGACAATATAACAAAGACAAATCAACCATAAAAAAAATTAGCAAGAAGATACTGGGTTAATAAAATTTCAATAAATTTTTGTCAGTTATAGATTTTTATTGAATGAAAATGGCAAATAACGAAAATATTTGAAATATTTCGTTCAAAATAAGACAATAAATAATGGAAGCCTTAAAATCGAACTATAAACTGAAGATTATATAACGAAAACTCTAGTTTACATTAAGTAAATTAAAGTTTACATTGCTTACATCATAGTTTACTCGTTAATACTTACATACTTTAATATATATTGTGCATATATACATCATAACCTACTAGAAAAGAACTAGAACAGAACTAGAACAGAACTAGAAAGAACTAGAACAGAACTAGAACAGAACTAGAAAAGAACTAGAAAAGAAATAGAACAGAACTAGAACAGAACTAGAACAGAACTACAACAGAACTAGAACAGAAGTAGAACAGAACTAGAACAGAACAGAACTAGAACAGAACTAGAACAGAACTAGAACAGAACTAGAACAGAACTAGAACAGAACTAGAACAGAACTAGAACAGAACTAGAACAGAACTAGAACAGAACTAGAACAGAACTAGAACAGAACTAGAACAGAACTAGAACAGAACTAGAACAGAACTAGAACAGAACTAGAACAGAACTAGAACAGAACTAGAACAGAACTAGAACAGAACTAGAACAGAACTAGAACAGAACAGAACTAGAACAGAACTAGAACAGAACTAGAACAGAACTAGAACAGAACTAGAACAGAACTAGAACAGAACTAGAACTAGAACAGAACTAGAACAGAACTAGAACAGAACTAGAACAGAACTAGAACAGAACTAGAACAGAACTAGAACAGAACTAGAACAGAACTGGAACAGAACTGGAACAGAACTAGAACAGAACTAGAACAGAACTAGAACAGAACTAGAACAGAACTAGAACAGAACTAGAACAGAACTAGAACAGAACTAGAACAGAACTAGAACAGAACTAGAACAGAACTAGAACAGAACTAGAACAGAACTAGAACAGAACTAGAACAGAACTAGAACAGAACTAGAACAGAACTAGAACAGAACTAGAACAGAACTAGAACAGAACTAGAACAGAACTAGAACAGAACTAGAACAGAACTAGAACAGAACTAGAACAGAACTAGAACAAAACTGGAACTAGTTAGTTAGTTAGTTAGTTAGTTAGTAGTGTTAGTTAGTTAGTTAGTTAGTTAGTTAGTAGTAGTTAGTTAGTTAGTTAGTTAGTTAGTTAGTTAGTTAGTTAGTTAGTTAGTAGTTAGTTAGTTAGTTAGTTAGTAGTTAGTTAGTTAGTAGTTAGTTAGTTAGTTAGTTAGTTAGTTAGTTAGTTAGTTAGTAGTTAGTTAGTTAGTTAGTTAGTTAGTAGTTAGTTAGTTAGTTAGTTAGTTAGTTAGTAGTTAGTTAGTTAGTTAGTTAGTTAGTAGTTAGTTAGTTAGTTAGTTAGTTAGTTAGTTAGTTAGTTAGTAGTTAGTTAGTTAGTTAGTTAGTTAGTTAGTTAGTTAGTTAGTTAGTTAGTTAGTTAGTTAGTAGTTAGTTAGTTAGTTAGTAGTTAGTTAGTTAGTTAGTTAGTTAGTTAGTTAGTTAGTTAGTTAGTTAGTTAGTTAGTAGTTAGTTAGTTAGTTAGTTAGTAGTTAGTTAGTTAGTTAGTTAGTTAGTTAGTTAGTTAGTTAGTTAGTAGTTAGTAGTTAGTTAGTTAGTTAGTTAGTTAGTTAGTTAGTTAGTAGTTAGTTAGTTAGTTAGTTAGTTAGTTAGTTAGTTAGTTAGTTAGTTAGTTAGTTAGTTAGTTAGTTAGTTAGTTAGTTAGTTAGTTAGTTAGTTAGTTAGTTAGTTAGTTAGTTAGTTAGTTAGTTAGTTAGTTAGTTAGTTAGTTAGTAGTTAGTTAGTTAGTTAGTTAGTTAGTTAGTTAGTTAGTTAGTTAGTTAGTTAGTTAGTAGTTAGTTAGTTAGTTAGTTAGTTAGTTAGTTAGTTAGTTAGTTAGTTAGTTAGTTAGTTAGTTAGTTAGTTAGTTAGTTAGTTAGTTAGTTAGTTAGTTAGTTAGTTAGTTAGTAGTTAGTTAGTTAGTTAGTTAGTTAGTTAGTTAGTTAGTTAGTTAGTTAGTTAGTTAGTTAGTTAGTTAGTTAGTTAGTTAGTTAGTTAGTTAGTTAGTTAGTTAGTTAGTTAGTTAGTAGTTAGTAGTTAGTTAGTTAGTTAGTTAGTTAGTTAGTGTTAGTTAGTAGTAGTTAGTTAGTTAGTTAGTTAGTTAGTTAGTTAGTTAGTTAGTTAGTTAGTTAGTTAGTTAGTTAGTTAGTTAGTAGTTAGTTAGTTAGTTAGTTAGTTAGTTAGTTAGTTAGTTAGTTAGTTAGTTAGTTAGTTAGTTAGTTAGTTAGTTAGTTAGTTAGTTAGTTAGTTAGTTAGTTAGTTAGTTAGTTAGTTAGTTAGTTAGTTAGTTAGTTAGTTAGTTAGTTAGTTAGTTAGTTAGTTAGTTAGTTAGTTAGTTAGTTAGTTAGTTAGTTAGTTAGTTAGTTAGTTAGTAGTTAGTTAGTAGTTAGTTAGTTAGTTAGTTAGTTAGTTAGTTAGTAGTTAGTTAGTTAGTTAGTTAGTTAGTTAGTTAGTTAGTTAGTAGTTAGTTAGTTAGTAGTTAGTTAGTTAGTTAGTTAGTTAGTTAGTTAGTTAGTTAGTTAGTTAGTTAGTTAGTTAGTTAGTTAGTTAGTTAGTTAGTTAGTTAGTTAGTTAGTTAGTTAGTTAGTTAGTTAGTTAGTTAGTTAGTTAGTTAGTTAGTTAGTTGGTTAGTTAGTTAGTTAGTTAGTTAGTTAGTTAGTTAGTTAGTTAGTTAGTTAGTTAGTTAGTTAGTTAGTTAGTAGTTAGACTGTGTAATTTATTAATAATAAGATATTTTAGCACTCGTGCTGCTTCCATTTGAATATTTCAAATTTCAATTTAATTACAACTTAATTGACATAAACAATTTATTGCTTTGCTACCAAATTACTTTCTTCAGACAAACAGGATTTTAAAGTTTAATTAACGCATTTACAAACATTTCTAATAAAATTTTTTTATCATAATTTAAACTGTTAACATTTTTAACGGATCAATAAACACATTTTGTTTTAAACAAATTAACGATAATAAATATTATCAAATATTTACAGGATTTTTAACCCAAATTTTAATTGTAACAAACATTGGCATTTAAAAATTGACACAATTTACTAAAGAATTATGACATTGTAAATGAAGTGATAATGAGCAAAAAATTTTACTTAAAAGGTTGGAAAAAAAACTTAATTAATTTAAGACAAGAGCTGAGCTGCTTTATAATTATTGTTTGGAAATATGGAACATTAAACTGGCAGTCGAAGGAATTTATTCAGTTATTTTGAATTCAATTTAAAATATTGAATGAATTGTTTTAATTAGTTTAGAATAAATATTTGCTTTAATATACTTGTTCTTCTGCAGTTATTTGTTTTTTAATGAAAAATATAAAATATAATTATGTTTTTTTCCATTAGATTAAAGATAAAAATCCCCTTGAACTACAAAACTTGCTAGACACCTATCATAAGTAAAACAGTTTGATTTGTCCAAAAAGTTTTTAAGTTAACAGGTTTAACATTAAATATAATATCTAAAAAATAACTAATTCATTTTCCACTTTAATATTTATTTAGCCCCCATTATAACCTTCATCAAATAAAGTTTTATTGCTCTAAATTTTCGTTACAATTTGTTGCATTTACAATATTTCCAAATACCACATCTTTCTTCTAAAATTACTTCAAATGCAATTGCTTAACGATTTAATTAACTAACCATGTTTCTTATTATAAATTGAAACTTTATATTTTCTTTAAAATCTTTTGATTTATTTTTTAAAAACCAGATCACAATTCTATTCGTTTGTATTGCTGCTAGCAGCGGCAAATCTTTTATTTGTGTTCGCGTATTTTGTTGCAAATGATTTATAATTACAAAAATTCTTTTTTTTTTTTGCAATCAAATGCGGATCTAAATTAAAATTATCTATTTTTTAAACTAAGTTAATAAGGCAAGTTAAATAATAATAACAGCTTATAAATGCAAAGATTAAATTGTAACAATAAAATCAAGACACATTAGATTTATTATTTATTATAGCCACTGACGTATTACGTACATTTAGTTTTAAAAAAACAAATAATTTAAATTCATAAAATTTTACAAGATATAGTATAGACAGACATTTCTTAAAATTATTTAATTTCATTTATATCAGAACAAATTGGAAAGGTAGATATTAAATAAGAAAATTGAAACGTAATTTATTTCTAAAAATAGAAATGTTAATTAAAATTTCAAACATAAACAGAATCTTAATTTTTGATCTCAAATTTAATTTATTTTATATATTTGGTACTTTTAATTGCTCAACTAATTGCTCTTAGTACTGAAATCAAAAGTCCTTGAAAAAGCAATTAAAGAAACAGCGTTATATAACCGCACCTAAGTAGGCAATTGAAATTGAGTACAATTGAAATAATAACCGAATAATGCTGACTAGAAACAAACTAGAACAGAACTAGAAAGAACTAGAACAGAACTGAATAGAACTAGAACAGAAAACTAGAACAGAACTCGAACTAGAACTAGAATAGAACTAGAACAGAACTAGAACGAACTTAGAACAAACTAGAACAGAACTAGAAACTAGAACAGAACTAGAACAGAACTAAACAGAACTAGAACAGAACTAGAACAGAACTAGAACAGAACTAGAACAGAACTAGAACAGAACTAGAACAGAACTAGAACAGAACTAGAACAGAACTAGAACAGAACTAGAACAGAACTAGAACAGAACTAGAACAGAACTAGAACAGAACTAGAACAGAACTAGAACAGAACTAGAACAGAACTAGAACAGAACTAGAACAGAACTAGAACAGAACTAGAACAGAACTAGAACAGAACTAGAACAGAACTAGAACAGAACTAGAACAGAACTAGAACAGAACTAGAACAGAACTAGAACAGAACTAGAACAGAACTAGAACAGAACTAGAACAGAACTAGAACAGAACTAGAACAGAACTAGAACAGAACTAGAAAGAACTAGAACAGAACTAGAACAGAACTAGAACAGAACTAGAACAGAACTAGAACAAACTAGAACAGAACTAGACAGAACTAGAACAGAACTAGAACAGAACTAGAACAGAACTAGAACAGAACTAGAACAGAACTAGAACAGAACTAGAACAGAACTAGAACAGAACTAGAACAGAACTAGAACAGAACTAGAACAGAACTAGAACAGAACTAGAACAGAACTAGAACAGAACTAGAACAGAACTAGAACAGAACTAGAACAGAACTAGAACAGAACTAGAACAGAACTAGAACAGAACTAGAACAGAACTAGAACAGAACTAGAACAGAACTAGAACAGAACTAGAACAGAACTAGAACAGAACTAGAACAGAACTAGAACAGAACTAGAACAGAACTAGAACAGAACTAGAACAGAACTAGAACAGAACTAGAACAGAACTAGAACAGAACTAGAACAGAACTAGAACAGAACTAGAACAGAACTAGAACAGAACTAGAACAGAACTAGAACAGAACTAGAACAGAACTAGAACAGAACTAGAACAGAACTAGAACAGAACTAGAACAGAACTAGAACAGAACTAGAACAGAACTAGCAACAGAACTAGAACAGAACTAGAACAGAACTAGAACAGAACTAGAACAGAACTAGAACCAGAACTAGAACCAGAACTAGAACAGAACTAGAACAGAACTAGAACAGAACTAGAACAGAACTAGAAACTAGAACTAGAACAGAACCTAGAACAGACTAGAACAGACTAGAACAGAACTAGAACAGAACTTAGAACAGAACTAGAACAGAACTAGAACAGAAACTAGAACAGAACTAGAACAGAACTAGAACAGAACTAGAACAGATCTAGAAATGGACATAGCTAAACTAGATCTCGTGATGACTCGTTAACGCAACAAAATTCCAAATATATTGTCTTATTATTGGCCCTTTTTTGTATGCGCTACAAAAATGTTGCGATATAGTTTAATTTTATTGCCAAATACTTCAATTGGAAAATCATCTCAAATTCTTACATAAAACCTCATGCCCGTTAATTAATTTATTTCTTCACTTTACGAGAACCATTGCCATAAATATATTTATAAAGAAGCCAAAATTGAATTGCACTAATTGCCTAAAAATCTCAATAAAGTTTAATTTATTTTACAAGCACTTAATGACCAAAATTCTTTAATTATTTCTGTACTGGTTTTACGCAAATCAACCCAAAATAAAAGCAAAATTGCCATAATTTCAAACGCTTAAATATTGCAAACATCAAACAATTTTAACCAATATTTAAGATGTTTTTAATAATACACCATTCACTTGTAATTTGGCAAGAAAACAGCATATTCTAGCCACACACTCCCATGTGGTCTTTTGAAAATTTACGAATTTAAAAAAAATTAAAAACTAATCATGTTTGTGTTCAGACATAGAAATAAAATGCAACAATTTAATGAAAGACCAATACGTTTGTTCAAGACATCTGATAGATAATAGCCATCCATCCATCCATCCATACATTTTTATAAAATACATATTTTTTCAATATTATGTTTGTCTTTTTTCAAAACTAGAGCAGCAGCAACAGAAGTAACAGCGCAGCACATTTTTGTTCAGAAGCTTTTCTAAAATGTTTATAATCGTTATTTGAACATGTTAACAATTTTTAGTATTTTTCATATTATTAGAAAAATATTTATAGAAAAAAAAGTTTATACTTGTTAGCGGTCTGTGTTGCAAATGTTTTAAAAATTCATTCATTGAATTGAGTTTCGGTTACTGTTTTAGTTTTATTTTTATTAAACTGCCTGCAGTTATAGTTTTCGAGTCTGTCATCTATCAATGTTTTGGATTATTAACAACAACATAAAATGGCCAACAGTTTTAACTGCTTAGAAATTGCTTACTTGCAGTACAAACATGTGTGACTGTAACTATTGCTGCTGTTATAAAGTCCGCTCAACTGGCATCCGTCTACAATTGTTATAGATTTTTTTCATATACTATTCTCTTATATATCTTACGACGACTTGACCATTCAACATGAAAAATCCGTTTCAAATTGTTTATAATGTTGTAATAATTAAAATGAAAATTTATAGTTTTTTTGTTTCCAGCAAATTCTTATAAAAATGATTTTGAAAGTAATAGTTGCAAAAGCATAAAAATTGCGTAAAGCATATTTTTTTGTTTGTTTGTTTTGGTTTTAATTGAAAATTTTAATAAAAAATCATGAAAATGATAAAAATTTGATATATGTTACTGATATTTTAAATTTAGATCAATCCATAGTTTTGGCTATAGTTTAGTCTATAGTATTGACTATAGTTCAGTCTATAGTATCTACTATAGATCAGACTATAGTCTTGACTACAGATCAGTCTATAGTCTTAGCTATAGATCAGTCTATAGTTTTGACTATAGATCAGTCTATTGTCTTGACTATAGATTAGATTATTCTATAGCTTCACTATAGATCAGTCTATAGTCTTGACTATAGAATAGTCTATAGTCTTGACTATAGAATATTCTATAGCCTTGACTATAGAATAGTCTATAGTCTTGACTATAGAATAGTCTATAGTCTTGACTATAGAATAGTCTATAGTCTTGACTATAGAATAGTCTATAGTCTTGACTATAGAATAGTCTATAGTCTTGACTATAGAATAGTCTATAGTCTTGACTATAGAATAGTCTATAGTCTTGACTATAGAATAGTCTATAGTCTTGACTATAGAATAGTCTATAGTCTTGACTATAGAATAGTCTATAGTCTTGACTATAGAATAGTCTATAGTCTTGACTATAGAATAGTCTATAGTCTTGACTATAGAATAGTCTATAGTCTTGACTATAGAATAGTCTATAGTCTTGACTATAGAATAGTCTATAGTCTTGACTATAGAATAGTCTATAGTCTTGACTATAGAATAGTCTATAGTCTTGACTATAGAATAGTCTATAGTCTTGACTATAGAATAGTCTATAGTCTTGACTATAGAATAGTCTATAGTCTTGACTATAGAATAGTCTATAGTCTTGACTATAGAATAGTCTATAGTCTTGACTATAGATTAGTCTATAGTCTCGACTGTAGAATGGTCTATAGTCTTGACTATAGAATGGTCTATAGTCTTGACTATAGAGTAGTCTATAGTCTTGACTATAGAATAGTCTATAGTCTTGACTATAGAATAGTCTTTAGTCTTGACTATAGAATAGTCTATAGTCTTGACTATAGAATAGTCTTTAGTCTTGACTATAGAATAGTCTATAGTCTTAACTATAGATTAGTCTATAGTCTTGACTATAGATTAGTCTATAGTCTTGATTATAGATTAGTCTATAGTCTTCACAATAGATTAGTCTATAGTCTTGACTATAGACTAAAGACTACTCTATAGTAAAGACTGTAAACTACGTAATAGTCAAGACTATAGATTAGATTAGTCTATAGGCGTGACAATATATTAGATTAGTCTATAGTCTTGACTATAGATTGGTCTATAGTAATGACTATATATTAGTCTATAGTCTTAACTATAGATTAGTCTATAGTCTTGACTATAGATTAGTCTATAGGCCTGATTATAGATTAGTCTATAGTCTTTACTATAGATTAGTCTATAGTCTTGACTAAAGATTAGTCTGTAATCTTGAATGTAGATTATTTTATAGTCTTGACTATATACTATTCTATAGTCTTGACTATAGGTTAGTCTATAGACTAAAGACTACTCTATAGTAAAGACTGTAAACTACGTAATAGTCAAGACTATAGATTAGATTAGTCTATAGGCGTGACAATATATTAGATTAGTCTATAGTCTTGACTATAGATTAGAATAGTCTATAGCCTATACAATAGTCTATAGTCTATACAGTCTTGACTATAGCGTAGTCTATAGTATTGACTATAGAATAGTCTATAGTCTAGACTTTAGAACAGTTTATAGTCTGGATTATAGAACAGTCTATAGTCTAGACTATAGATCAATCTATCAATCAGTCTATAGTCTAGACTATACATCAATCTATAGTCTAGACCATAGATCAGAATATAGCCTTGACCATAGTTCGATCTATAGTCTTAAAAATAGATCAGTCTATAGTCTTGAATATAGATTAGATTAGTCTATAGTCTTAACTATTTATTAGTCTTGATTATGGATCAGTCTAAAGTCAAGACTATAGATCTATCTATAGTCTAGACTATACATCAGTCTATAGTCTAGACTATAAATCAAAATATAGTCGTGACCATAGTTCAATCTATAGTCTTGACTATAAATCAGTCTATAGTCTTGAATATAGATAAGATCAGTCTATAGTCTGGACTGTAGATTAGATTAGTCTATAGTCTTGACTATAGATTAGATTAGTCTGTAGTCTTGACTATAGATTAGTTTAATCTATAGTGTTGCCTATAGATTATTCTATATTCTTGAATATAGATTATTCTATAGTCTTGATTATAGATTATTCTATAGTCTTGATTATAAATAAGTCTACTGTCTTGACTGTAGATCAGTCCACAATCATAACTATTGATCAGTCTATAGTCTTGGCTATAGATCAGTCTATAGTCTTGACTATGGATTAGTCTATAATCATGAATATAGATTTGTCTATAGTCCTGACTAAAGATTAGTGTATAGTCTGCACTATAGATCAGTCCATAGTCTTGCCTATAGATTAGTCTATGGTCTTGACTATAGATTAGTCTATAGTCTTGGCTATAGTTTAGTCTATAGTCTTGACTATAGTTAATCAATTGTCTTTAACATTTTAGTCTATAGTCTTGACTATGGATTAGTCTATAGTCTTGACTATAGGTCAGTCTATAGTCTATACTATAGGTCAGTCTATAGTCTTGACTATAGGTCAGTCTATAGTCTTGACTATAGGTCAGTCTATAGTCTTGACTAAAGATAAGGCTATAGTCTGGACTAGAGATCTATATATATCCTTGGCTGTTGATCCGTAATTTACTTAATATTATATTGTTAAATTTTTTATAATAAACAAATTTGATAGGACTTCTGTTTGGAAATTAAATTTATTTTTAAATTATTAAGTGGTTTTACTAGAAAATAAAGTCTCCATATAATAATTGAAAAAAAATTTCAAGCTTTGTTATTTATAAAGTAATAATTTTGGCTTTAAAATTTTTTTTAATTATTTTTATTTTCTTTTTTTCAAGGCTATTATATATTTAGAAGATTTCACATAAATTTTAAAATAAAAATATTTTCAAACCTACTAAACAGCCTTGTTTCATGTACTTTGAGTTCATATGGTTAAAATATTTATGGTAAAATCTAAAGCGCTAAAAACTTGTTAAGTTTGAGATTAATCATTGTTCTATTAGGTAATTGTTAAGATATTATTTCAAGTTTATTGTGTTTACAGGAAAACAGAAGCTGTAATAAATATTTATTAAATTTGGTCTTGATCACTTTTAGTCAAATATTTGAGCAGTGTGAACATTGTGTTATTTAATATGAATCTTCTTTTGATTGTTATTGTTTATTTGCTATATATTATATTTTTTTCTCGATTTGTATAACAAAATGTATAATTATAATTCTTATAAAAATTATTAGCTTTTTTTGTTATTAATATCCCCTACACTTAAGAATTTTGGGTATTAAAGTTTCAATAAATTTAAAACGAAGTTTAACACTAATTACTTAAATAATGATGTCATTACTTTTTCAATTAAAAACTTTTCAATTACATTTTATTTTCTAACATAATTTTAAGATAAAAATCAATCAAAATTTTTTGTGTCAGTTTAAATATTAACCTGAAACCTCTTTTAAACTCTCCTTATATGGTTGAATCTTTTGACACAAACGATCTTATGACAAAAAAATCTTTAATTAAAACTTTGATTTGTTGAACTCAATGAGTTCAGCCTCCGATATCACCTAAATGATATAAATCATGTTAAAAACATGTAGAGTACTTTCAAAACATTATATTTTCAATAATAAAAACTTCAATTTTATTTTGAATTTAATGTTCCACTTCACTGCCTTAAAACTACTAGAGAGACAAACCAAACTAACACTAAAACCACATGTTTAAAAGAAAAACTTTACAAAAACAAAAAAATTCCCAAGCTTTAGTATTTAATATTAAGCAATATTTGCAATATTTAATTGAAATTAAACTCATGTGTAAATTATCACAAAACATGCTATAAAATCTAAAAAAAAAAAACTAAAAACTAAAACAAGACATTAACAAAATATACACAGACGTTGAAAAAAAAGCCATAAACAATGCATTTATTGTTTTATGTCCTCCAAGAGGTTTTTTTTTTTGTAACAATATTGTACTACATATTAGTTTAATTTTTTTTCTTTTAACTATTTAAAGGTCATTTAAATGTATGCAATGTATAAATCATATGGTTAATGCTCTTGTTGTTTTGTTGCTGTTGTAAGTTTTCTTAAAGGTTCTTTTTGGGGCTATACATATTTTCGAAGCTGTTGCCATCTAAACGACATTAATTTATACGAAAAGTGTATCAATTGTGGAATTTCTGTTAGATTTGTGCAATATCCTCTAGTTGTAGACATTAGTGCCATAAATCACCTTGAGGTGATGTCTTATTCCATTGAATTTAGTTTTTTTTTCTATTTTGGAAATAATCATGTGGGTAAATTTTGCAAAAGATACTGTAACTTAGTACAATATGTAACTTATGTTAGAATGACAATTAAATAAAATAAAGTAAAAACACATCATTAAGTACTAGTTTAATTACAGTTCTGTTCTTTTCTAGTTTTGTTCTAGTTCTAGTTCTGTTCTAGTTAGTCTGTTCTAGTTCTGTTCTAGTTCTGTTCTAGTTCTGTTCTAGTTCTGTTCTAGTTCTGTTCTAGTTCTGTTCTAGTTCTGTTCTAGTTCTGTTCTAGTTCTGTTCTAGTTCTGTTCTAGTTCTGTTCTAGTTCTGTTCTAGTTCTGTTCTAGTTCTGTTCTAGTTCTGTTCTAGTTCTGTTCTAGTTCTGTTCTAGTTCTGTTCTAGTTCTGTTCTAGTTCTGTTCTAGTTCTGTCTAGTTCTGTTCTAGTTCTGTTCTAGTTCTGTTCTAGTTCTGTTCTAGTTCTGTTCTAGTTCTGTTCTAGTTCTGTTCTAGTTCTGTTCTAGTTCTGTTCTAGTTCTGTTCTAGTTCTGTTCTAGTTCTGTTCTAGTTCTGTTCTAGTTCTGTTCTAGTTCTGTTCTAGTTCTGTTCTAGTTCTGTTCTAGTTCTGTTTTAGTTCTGTTTAGTTCTGTTCTAGTTCTGTTCTAGTTCTGTTCTAGTTCTGTTCTAGTTCTGTTCTAGTTCTGTTCTAGTTCTGTTCTAGTTCTGTTCTAGTTCTGTTCAAGTTCTGTTCTAGTGCAGTTCTAGTTCAGTTCTAGTTCAGTTCTAGTTCTGTTCTAGTTCAGTTCTAGTTCAGTTCTAGTTCAGTTCTAGTTCAGTTCTAGTTCAGTTCTAGTTCAGTTCTAGTTCAGTTCTAGTTCAGTTCTAGTTCAGTTCTAGTTCAGTTCTAGTTCAGTTCTAGTTCAGTTCTAGTTCAGTTCTAGTTCAGTTCTAGTTCAGTTCTAGTTCAGTTCTAGTTCAGTTCTAGTTCAGTTCTAGTTCAGTTCTAGTTCAGTTCTAGTTCAGTTCAGTTCTAGTTCAGTTCTAGTTCAGTTCTAGTTCAGTTCTAGTTCAGTTCTAGTTCAGTTCTAGTTCAGTTCTGTCAGTTCTAGTTCAGTTCTAGTTCAGTTCTAGTTCAGTTCTAGTTCAGTTCTAGTTCAGTTCTAGTTCAGTTCTAGTTCAGTTCTAGTTCAGTTCTAGTTCAGTTCTAGTTCAGTTCTAGTTCAGTTCTAGTTCAGTTCTAGTTCAGTTCTAGTTCAGTTCTAGTTCAGTTCTAGTTCAGTTCTAGTTCAGTTCTAGTTCAGTTCTAGTTCAGTTCTAGTTCAGTTCTAGTTCAGTTCTAGTTCAGTTCTAGTTCAGTTCAAGTTCAGTTCTATTTGAATTTCCTGGTCACTTCTATGATACACGGACGTCACAGTTAAATTTTGATTTATTCCCATGACCTCGTAATTAATTATTTTGGACCATTTTAACTTAATTTGATAAAAATTCCCCATAGAAACAGTACATTTTCCCACTGCCTTGCTATCGCCATATGGAAAACAAAGATCAATTTATTATCTTTTGTTTGAGCAGTTTTTTCTTAATAATTTATGATTTATTATTAATTTAAACAATACTGTGGTTTAAAAATTAACCATTGTTGTAAAATTGTCACCATAAAACTTCTCACATTTACGCCTTCTTGGCTCTTTCTTACACAATTGCAGTTAGACCCCCTTGAGTTATGAGTTGTAATAGAGTTACTAGCAATAAAGTTACAAATAGAAAAAAATAACCGGGTTTAAATAATTTTTGTTGTTGGTTTTTTATTTCAAACAAAAGTTTTGCATGTCTATAAATAGTTTACGATCTCAGCCATGAATGGTAGTAAATCACGATTTGTTTTTATTTTTTCTAAATATATATTTTTAGATCACTTTAAATAAGACCTCTATGGCTAAATTTACAAAGGTATAAGTTTGTGTAATGTCGAGTTAATATTGAGATTATGTAAAAGGATTTAAAGAATATGTATGGTTTCAATATTGTAAGACCAATAACTAGTTGCTTAGATAGACTAAAACAATTTTTCAATTGCTTGTAGAAAAAAAAAGGTTGTTTGCCTTTCGTTTTTTTTCTAATTTTGCAAAATTCATTGCTGTCTTTCAAATGGCCACTTAAAGTCACTTGCAATGGGGTTTCAAACGACCGACCAACCAAGCAACCAACATCAAAGCAGGCCACTATGTTGGTAGGTTATACATGCATTTCGTGCCAGATTTATTTGTTTGATTGTTGTTGCTTACTTTTGCATATTTATTTTAATTTTTTTTATAGTTTTTGCTTCTAACTCTAAAGTTGCTTTAGTTGCCTTAACCAACCTCCTGGTCACATTTTCCATACGTCATTACGTTTATGGTAAACAACGTTGGCGTTTACTTATGTGGCATTTTTCCAACACTTAGTCACACTTATTAAGTTTATTTAAGTTATAGGAGTTGTATTCTTTGTTATTTTTACTTTCCAGTAAATTGCTGGTTAATTTTTTATACTTTAAGTTTCAACGAAATGTTTTAATATTTCATGCCCTATTAATTTTAATAGTTGTCATTTAGTTTTTTATTTCCTTTAATTTCTTTATTAAATAATCGTTATTAAAAATATTTGTTTAAAAAAAAGGTGCAAATTATAAACGTAAGTTAATTGTAAAGTGCAGCTTCGCATTAATCAAATATTGGTTGACAAGCTTTATGACTCTAAAAGCGAAGAGTGGAAGAAAAAACGAAAGACTTAAGCTAGAAACTTTAAAATAAATTGAAGTGATTTTAAAGTAAAGCAAAATTTTTGTGAAAAACTATGTTTAATTGTACATAATTAAAGTAATTAATTAAAATGAAAGACTTATGCAATAATCTTTTAGTAATTGCTAGTTAGTTGATAAAATTAAAAATCTTTATTAGCCTTTGCAGTGTTTAGTGTTTAAACAGAAGAAAAAATCAAAATTGCTTTTCTTAATTACTGGACTAATTCTTGACGGAACTAGAGCCGAACTAGAACTGAACTAGTACTGAACTAGAACTGAACTAGAACTGAACTAGAACGGAACTAGCTGAACTAGAACTGAACTAACGAACTAGAAACTGAACTAGAACTGAACTAGAACTGAACTAGAACTGAACTAGAACTGAACTAGAACTGAACTAGAACTGAACGAGAACTGAACTAGAACTGAACTAGAACTGACCTAGAACTGAACTAGAACTGAACTAGAACTGAACTAGAACTGAACTAGAACTGAACTAGAACTGAACTAGAACTGAACTAGAACTGAACTAGAACTGAACTACTAGAAACTGAACTAGAACTGAACTAGAACTGAACTAGAACTGAACTAGAACTGAACTAGAACTGAACTAACTGAAACTAGAACTGAACTAGAACTGAACTAGAATGAACTAGAACTGAACTAGAACTGAACTAGAACTGAACGAGAACTGAACTAGAACTGAACTAGAACTGAACTAGAACTGAACTAGAACTGAACTAGAACTGAACTAGAACTGAACTAGAACTGAACTAGAACTGAACTAGAACTGAACTAGAACTGAACTAGAACTGAACTAGAACTGAACTAGAACTGAACTAGAACTGAACTAGAACTGAACTAGAACTGAACTAGAACTGAACTAGAACTGAACTGAACTGAACTAGAACTGAACTAGAACTGAACTAGAACTGAACTAGAACTGAACTAGAACTGAACTAGAACTGAACTAGAACTGAACTAGAACTGAACTAGAACTAAACTAGAACTGAACTAGAACTGAACTAGAACTGAACTAGAACTGAACTAGACTGAACTAGAACTGAACTAGAACTGAACTAGAACTGAACTAGAACCGAACTAAACTGAACTAGAACTGTACTAGAACTGAACTAGAACTGAACTAGAACTGAACTAGAACTGAACTAGAACTGAACTAGAACTGAACTAGAACTGAACTAGAACTGAACTAGAACTGAACTAGAACTGAACTAGAACTGAACTAGAACTGAACCAGAACTGGACTAGAACTGGACTAGAACTAGAATATAAAACAGAGTATGATTTGAAGTTCTTAACTTGAAAATGAGTGATATTCTTAACAAGCAACTAAAAGGAAAAATGAAAAGGGTCTGATGGAGAACTGAACTAAAACCTGTTAAAATTTTTCAAAGCACCTTTTTAATTTGTGAATTGTTATTTAGAGTCAATTAAAATCAAAACATTTGGACTACCACATATGTACATCGTATAGAAAAACTAATAAATATTACACATCTGCGTGAAGACACAGTGGATCAAGGCAAAAGTGTGTGCGTAATTAATGCTTGTATTAGATAATAATGACATAATAAACACTGCACTTTACTTTGGTAACTAAAACATAATTTGAATAACACCTTTTTGTTAAGTAATAGCCTGTCTGTCATTAAAAAGAAATATTTCACTGTCTATAGCAAACATGCATAATGCTAAGTAAATTACATAAGTACTCGATATTGGTTGTTTCTAAATCTAATATAAACAAATATTCAATGTTGTTTTTTTTAAATATCTGTTTTAATTTATTTGATTTTTTAAATTCTCCAGCCGGTTTTCAAATGTTTACAAAATTTTGCAAAATAATATTATTAAAAAATAAAAAAAGTGCTAGAAAAACGAGTTAATAATTGCTTTTTAAAAATAAAACACATAATGCAGAAAAAAACTCACTTTAAACTGCTCTATTACATTTTTTCAATTTATATTTTTTTTCTATATTTTATTGAAATATGCATAAAAAAGGAAGTTGTGCAAATTTGTCTATCTGTGATTATATATTGAACTAAAAATCTAGTTTCTCTATATTTATAATAAAAAAGGTGAACAAAAAAAAACCGAGTTGTATGTAAATAAATAATAATAAACTGGTTTAAATTAAACTATGATTCAATATAGAATGTTAACAAAAAAAACTAAGTGTATTAACAAAAAATAATAATAAAACTAATCAACTATACTACTAATGTAAAAACTAGTAAATTATGTAAAAAAACTTATAGATACAAACCCAAAATGGTTAACGAAGGCAAACTCATGGGAAAATAGATTTTACTTATTATTTTATTTTTGGTATTTATTATTATGAATGAATGAAATTTAAATTAAATGTCAAGAGAATTCAAAATTTAAATTGGCAAATATAGGACTGGATTTGAAAATTATCTACATGTGTGGAAAAGTCTAATGTAGAGGACAGTTTGTGGTAAACAAATTTTTTAAAACATCAAACTTCGTTCAATACAATATTTATGTAATTTTTAGAAAATGAATGAAATAAGTTTTCTTTAAATAATTGTTATAAATAAGATCAGTTCTAGTTCAGTTCTAGGTCAGTTATAGTTCAGTTCTAGTTCAATTCTAGTTCAGTTCTAGTTCAGTTTAGTTCAGTTCTAGTTCAGTTCTAGTTCAGTTCTAGTTCAGTTCTAGTTCAGTTCTAGTTCAGTTCTAGTTCAGTTCTAGTTCAGTTCTAGTTCAGTTCTAGTTCAGTTCTAGTTCAGTTCTAGTTCAGTTCTAGTTCAGTTCTAGTTCAGTTCTAGTTCAGTTCTAGTTCAATTCTAGTTCAGTTCTAGTTCAGTTCTAGTTCAGTTCTAGGTCAGTTATAGTTCAGTTCTAGTTCAATTCTAGTTCAGTTCTAGTTCAGTTCTAGTTCAGTTCTAGTTCAGTTCTAGTTCAGTTCTAGTTCAGTTCTAGTTCAGTTCTAGTTCAGTTCTAGTTCAGTTCTAGTTCAGTTCTAGTTCAGTTCTAGTTCAGTTCTAGTTCAGTTTAGTTCAGTTTCTAGTTCAGTTCTAGTTCAGTTCTAGTTCAGTTCTAGTTCAGTTCTAGTTCAGTTCTAGTTCAGTTCTAGTTCAGTTCTAGTTCAGTTCTAGTTCAGTTCTAGTTCAGTTCTAGTTCAGTTCTAGTTCAGTTCTAGTTCAGTTCTAGTCAGTCTAGTCATTATGTTCTAGTTCAGTTCTAGTTCAGTTCAGGTTCTAGTTCAGTTCTAGTTCAGTTCTAGTTCAGTTCTAGTTCAGTTCTAGTTCAGTTCTAGTTCAGTTCTAGTTCAGTTCTAGTCAGTTTAGTTCAGTTCTAGTTCAGTTCTAGTTCAGTTCTAGTTTCAGTTCTAGAATTCAGTTTAGTTCAGTTCTAGTTCAGTTCTAGTTCAGTTCTAGTTCAGTCTAGTAAGTTCTAGTTCAGTTTCTAGTTCAGTTCTAGTTCAGTTCTAGTTCAGTTCTAGTTCAGTTCTAGTTCAGTTCTAGTTCAGTTCTAGTCAGTTCTAGTTCAGTTCTAGTTCAGTTCTAGTTCAGTTGAGTTCATTCTAGTTCAGTTCTAGTCAGTTCTAGTTCAGTTCTAGTTCAGTTCTCGTTCAGTTCTAGTTCCGTTCTAGTTCAGTTCTAGTTCAGTTCTAGTTCAGTTCAGTTCGTTCTAGTTCTAGTTCGTTTAGTTCAGTTCTAGTTCAGTTCTAGTTCAGTTCTAGTTCAGTTCTAGTTAGTTCTAGTTCAGTTCTAGTTCAGTTCTAGTTCAGTTCTAGTTCAGTTCTAGTTCAGTTCTAGTTCAGAGTTTCTAGTTCAGTGTCTAGTTCAGTTCTAGTTCAGTTTCTAGTTCAGTCTAGTTCAGTTCTAGTTCAGTTTCTAGTTTCAGTTCTAGTTCAGTTCTGGTTCCGTTTTCTAGTTCTAGTTCAGTTCTAGGTTCAGTTCTAGTTCGGTTCTAGTTCAGTTCTAGTTCAGTTTCTAGTTTCAGTTTCTACGTTAAGTTCTAGTTCAGTTCTAGTTCAGTTCTAGTCAGTTCTCGTTCAGTTCTATGTAGTCAAGTTTCAGTTCCTAGTTCAGTTATCGTCAGTTCATCAGTTCTGGTTCCCTTCCGGTCTCACCTTCTAGTTCACTTCTGGTTCAACTTCTAGTTCAGTTTTATTCAGTTCTACTGTCAGTTATTGTTTAGTTGTATTAAATCTTCTATATATTTTAGAATATGTTTATTTTCTCGGATATTTTTAAATCGTTTTTTAATAGCGACCACCATGTGTGTGGAGCTTGCCACTCAAAATTAATTGTTCATAAAAAAACACCAAAAAAGTTTTTTGCTAGTTCTAAAAATAAGACTTGATTTAGCAATAAAAACTACCTGTTGTGATTAGAGCTGAGAATTTATTGAATTAAAGCTATTATGCGAGCCAGCGAAAAACCCCCAGTGTTTGGCTTTTGTGTGAGAAAGACCTAAGACACAAACACTAAAGAAGCCACTTTATACAAAAAATAAATAAAAATATTTTTAAATATTTATTAACTTTATGGTTATTGATTCTTTAACATTAAATAAATTTAAATAAAGCAACTAAAACAAAATTAAGTTTTTTTTCCTTTATTTTGGTAATAAACAAATTGTGGAAGTTATTAATTTTGTTTGGCACTATGTTTGAGATATGGCAATAGGTCAGGGTTTTTTTAAATAAAAAACTTTGGAAATGAAAACAATCATTTTTTACACATGAATTCTTTTTTGGCTTTAAGAAAAAAAGGTCATTTTTCATTAGTAATATTAAGAAAAATATTAAATTTTCTGTGTTAAGTTAACTAATTTTTGTAAATTTTCATATGTATATTTACAGATATTTTGTTTCCACCGTCTTGCAATTTCAAATCTATCGTGGTATGTGTCGTGCTGCTGGCCAATATGATCCCAATGATCCACGTAAACCTTTGCATAAATGTGATGTCTATCGTCATCCTGAAGCGGGCAATTTATTAAAGTGAGTTGCTATAAGATATAGTATTTTAGCAACACAATAGACTTAAGTTGTTATAATTTTCATTTTTTGTTTTATAAATTTCTAGACAAATTATGTCCAAAGGCGCTTCACAGCCCTGGCAAGAGGTTTTGCAGGAGACTTTGGGTGAAGGCCGCTTAGATGGCTCAGCCTTACGTGAGTATTTTGCTCCCCTTGAGGAATGGTTACGTTTGGAAAATTTGCGCACTAATGAATATGTCGGATGGAATTATGATGGTGATTACTGTAAACGCAGCATTGAAACTGCCAATCTGCAAGTATTTGGCGGCTATTACAATCACTCACCTGGTGTTGAGCAAATAAATCACTTATTGCTTGGCACAATAATGTTATCATATTTAATTGTATTTTATTTAAAATTATAATTGTTTAAAAAGTTTTTATTTATAATTTATAAGTTTTTTTATAAGGCACAGCATTTTTCTATTTAACACATAAACATACACGCAGAGAAAAAGTATGGTTTGACATGGTTCCAGTAATCATTATAACATGATTAGAAGACTAATTCTGTTCTAGTTCTTTTCCAGTTCTGTTCTAGTTCTGTTCTATTCTGTTCTAGTTCTGTTCTAGTTCTGTTCTAGTTCTGTTCTAGTTCTGTTCTAGTTCTGTTCTAGTTCTGTTTCTAGTTCTGTTCTAGTTCTGTTCTAGTTCTGTTCTAGTTCTGTTCTAGTTCTGTTCTAGTTCTGTTCTAGTTCTGTTCTAGTTCTGTTCTAGTTCTGTTTCTAGTTCTGTTCTAGTTCTGTTCTAGTTCTATTCTAGTTCTGTTCTAGTTCTGTTCTAGTTCTGTTCTAGTTCTGTTCTAGTTCTGTTCTAGTTCTGTTCTAGTTCTGTTCTAGTTCTGTTCTAGTTGTTCTAGTTCTGTTCTAGTTCTGTTCTAGTTCTGTTCTAGTTCTGTTCTAGTTCTGTTCTAGTTCTGTTCTAGTTCTGTTCTAGTTCTGTTCTAGTTCTGTTCTAGTTTCGTTCTAGTTCTGTTCTAGTTCTTTCTAGTTCTGTTCTAGTTCTGTTCTAGTTCTGTTCTAGTTCTGTTCTAGTTCTCTTCTGTTCTGTTCTGTTCTAGTTCTGTTCTAGTTCTGTTCTAGTTCTGTTCTAGTTCTGTTCTAGTTCTGTTTCTGTTTAGTTCTGTTCTAGTTCTGTTCTAGTTCTGTTCTAGTTCTGTTCTAGTTCTGTTCTAGTTCTGTTCTAGTTCTGTTCTAGTTCTGTTCTAGTTATGTTCTAGTTCTGTTCTAGTTCTGTTCTAGTTTGTTCTAGTTCTGTTCTAGTTCTGTTCTAGTTCTGTTCTAGTTCTGTTCTAGTTCTGTTAGTTCTGTTCTAGTTCTGTTCTAGTTCTGTTCTAGTTTGTTCTAGTTCTGTTCTAGTTCTGTTCTAGTTCTGTTCTAGTTCTGTTCTAGTTCTGTTCTAGTTCTGTTCTAGTTCTGTTCTAGTTCTGTTCTAGTTCTGTTCTAGTTCTGTTCTAGTTCTGTTCTAGTTCTGTTCTAGTTCTGTTCTAGTTCTGTTCTAGTTCTGTTCTAGTTCTGTTCTAGTTCTGTTCTAGTTCTGTTTTAGTTCTGTTCTAGTTCTGTTCTAGTTCTATTCTAGTTCTGTTCTAGTTCTGTTCTAGTTCTGTTCTAGTTCTGTTCTAGTTCTGTTCTAGTTCTGTTCTAGTTCTGTTCTAGTTCTGTTCTAGTTCTGTGCTAGTTCTGTTCTAGTTTGTTCTAGAACTGAATGATAGCCCTAACCATTTCAAATCACATTTTTTCTTTGAGTGCAGTCATATGCATACATATTTGGTTGCTAAACAATCTAAACACTAAAACAAACACTTCATACAATAAAGTCATTATTAAATTGTCATTAAATTAAATTAATATAATAAAAAAAATCAAATAATATCAATTACTTAAAGTTGTTTTGTTGTTATTCAATTACTTCTAGTCTAGGAAATTTACTTCCGTTTTGGTTATTTGCTAATAGTCAATTTATCTTTATCTTTGTAAGTTTGTTCTCACATTTAGAAAATTTTTATAATATATGAGTTTTGTAATAAAACGCCCAAAACCTGCTTTAAATTTCAATTAACGTTTTTATTTATTAAGTTTTTTTTTTCGCCAGTAAACAAACGAACGACTGTTGCTGAAAAACTATTTTGACAAATTGCCATAAATTTACGTTCTAAATGCAATCAATGTCAATGCTACAAAAAATTGTGAAAAACAACAACGCACTTGCTGTAATTTCAATACTTGCCTCAGCAGCAACAATAGCAAAACAACACCCTAAAAAACATGCACACGAAACAAAAGCTATCAAACTCTACACACCGAACAGGAAATATTCTCCAAACATGCGTTTTTAGTTTTCGAAAATTTTCAAAAAAAAAAAAAAAAAAAAAAAAAACACGAATCAATTTGTATGTCATGCGGGTCATTGCTGCTGTAACTGCAAACTCATGTGTGTCTACGAAAATATACAAATCATTTACAAAAATATAAAAATTACTAGACTTTTGTCTGGTTTGGAAAAGTTTAATAAAAAAAATGCAAAATTTTTTGAGGTGCAGCCCCTCATAGAGTGCGTATGTAAATTTTTTAAATGCCACCACAGAGGATTTGACATTTTGTGGTTTACCTGCTATCTATTTAAACACATAAGCTAATCATTCATTTCATTTTTTTGGTTGAACAGCTAAAGTGTTTGAGCTGTGGAATATATCCGGTAATTTTTAAAATAAAATTTATAATTATATGGTGAAGATAATAACCGTTAACTACTATACAACGGAACTCGAACGGAAGAACTAGAACAAAAGAACAGAACAGAACTAGAACAGAACTAGAACAGAACTAGAACAGAACTAGAACAGAACTAGAACAGAACTAGAACAGAACTAGAACAGAACTAGAACAGAACTAGAACAGAACTAGAACAGAATTAGAACTGAACTAGAACAGAACTAGAACAGAACTAGAAACAGAATTAGAACAGAACTAGAACAGAACAGAACAGAACTAGAACAGAACTAGAACAGAACTAGAACAAACTAGAACAGAACTAGAACAGAACTAGAACAGAACTAGAACAAACTAGAACAGAACTAGAACAGAACTAGAACAGAACTAGAACAGAACTAGAACAGAACTAGAACAGAACTAGAACATAACTAGAACAGAAAGAACAGAACTAGAACAGAACTAGAACAGAACTAGAACAGAACTAGAACAGAACTAGAACAGAACTAGAACAGAACTAGAACAGAACTAGAACAGAACTAGAACAGAACTAGAACAGAACTAGAACAGAACTAGAACTAGAAGAGAACTAGAACAGAACTAGAACAGAACTAGAACAGAACTAGAACAGAACTAGAACAGAACTAGAACAGAACTAGAACAGAACTAGAACAGAACTAGAACAGAACTAGAACAGAACTAGAACAGAACTAGAACAGAACTAGAACAGAACTAGAACAGAACTAGAACAGAACTAGAACAGAACTAGAACAGAACTAGAACAGAACTAGAACAGAACTAGAACAGAACTAGAACAGAACTAGAACAGAACTAGAACATAACTAGAACAGAACTAGAACAGAACTAAACAGAACTAGAACAAACTAGAACAGAACTAGAACAGAACTAGAACAGAACTAGAACAGAACTAGAACAGAACTAGAACAGAACTAGAACAGAACTAGAACAGAACTAGAACAGAAACTAGAACAGAACTAGAACAGAACTAGAACAGAACTAGAAAGAACTAGAACAGAACTAGAACAGAACTAGAACAGAACTAGAACAGAACTAGAACAGAACTAGAACAGAACTAGAACAGAACTAGAACAGAACTAGAACAGAACTAGAACAGAACTAGAACAGAACTAGAACAGAACTAGAACAGAACTAGAACAGAACTAGAACAGAACTAGAAAGAACTAGAACAGAACAAGAACAGAACTAGAACAGAACTAGAACAGCTAGAACAGAACTAGAACAGAACTAGACAGAACTAGAACAGAACTAGAACAGAACTAGAACAGAACTAGAACAGAACTAGAACAGAACTAGAACAGAACTAGAACAGAACTAGAACAGAACTAGAACAGAACTAGAACAGAACTAGAACAGAACTAGAACAGAACTAGAACAAACTAGAACAGAACTAGAACAGAACTAGAACAGAACTAGAACAGAACTAGAACAGAACTAGAACAGAACTAGAACAGAACTAGAACAGAACTAGAACAGAACTAGAACAGAACTAGAACAGAACTAGAACAGAACTAGAACAGAACTAGAACAGAACTAGAACAGAACTAGAACAGAACTAGAACAAACTAGAACAGAACTAGAACAGAACTAGAACAGAACTAGAACAGAACTAGAACAGAACTAGAACAGAACTAGAACAGAACTAGAACAGAACTAGAACAGAACTAGAACAGAACTAGAACAGAACTAGAACAGAACTAGAACAGAACTAGAACAGAACTAGAACAGAACTAGAACAGAACTAGAACAGAACTAGAACAGAACTAGAACAGAACTAGAACAGAACTAGAACAGAACTAGAACAGAACTAGAACAGAACTAGAACAGAACTAGAACAGAACTAGAACAGAACTAGAAACAGAACTAGAACACAGAACTAGAACAGAACTAGAACAGAACTAGAACAAAGAACTAGAACAGAACTAGAACAGAACTAGAACAGAACTAGAACAGAACTAGAACAGCAGAACTATAAAACTAGATCAGAACAAAGAAGAAAAATTATAAAGATTTTATATAGAAAACTTTAAAAAATTTTCGTGCAAAAAATTATGTAAATTTCTATAAAATAATTCATTTTATGAAATTGTTTCTAAGAAGCAAATCTCCCATCTCTTAAACAATTACATCAATATTTGTTTCCGTCTAAAACAAACTCTCTCTTTAACATTATACAAATATTATCCTCTAACAAAATCACATAATTTATTAGTTCCGCCAAATAAAATATCACCCACCTTAATTTTTGTTGCGGTGCTAATGATCGCTGTGTGTTAAATCAATTTAGTTGCGACTAATCTTATGACTATTTAGAAATAAATAAACTTAAATCCACTTACTATTTTTTGCACTCGTACTATACATACTTATTGTAGTAACTAAGTATTAGCAACTGTACAAGTATGTTTTACTTAATGTGGGTGTAATCGCCATTTTTGTATGATCACATAGTAAGTGTAACTACTCCAACATTCTTTTTTGTATGAAACTGCCATCTCATTATGGTTCATTAATCTCTTAAGTGATCTTGGGATAGTTGTGTTCTACTATCAGTTTTATTTTCTGTACTTTTATTAAGTATTTTGTTCATATTTGTAAGTTGTTGTCGTAGTTAGTTTTAATTCAATTAAGTTGATTTTTTTATTATTTTATTTGTTTTAAATGAATTTAAAACATTAAAAGACAACACAAAATTTGTTGTGGAAAATGTGACAAGAAGCTAGAAAAGAAACATGTATGAAAATGAAAATAGTTCGGTAATAGATTTTTTTACTTGAACAGATTATCTTATCACTGTTGTTATGAACATCATGTTGTCACCCTTTACCCTTTTAATTTTTATGATATGGACAACAAAATAATCGTTATGATTAAATTGAGTAAATATGTAAATTAAAGAAAAGAGATTGACAGTTTACAATAATAAACCTACATAATTTGAAGACCCTTATGTTGAAACTTATAAAAACCGAAGTAGGAGCGAAGCATAACTGCATAATGTGACCAACAAAATGAAAGATTTACACTACAGATACTAACATTTTAAAATAAGTTTTCTGAACTGAACTAGAAGTGAACTAAAACTAGAACTGAACTAAAACTGAACTAGAACTGAACTAGAACTGAACTAGAACTGAACTAGAACTGAACTAGAACTGAACTAGAACTGAACTAGAACTGAACTAGAACTGAACTAGAACTGAACTAGAACTGAACTAGAACTGAACTAGAACTGAACTAGAACTGAACTAGAACTGAACTAGAACTGAACTAGAACTGAACTAGAACTGAACTAGAACTGAACTAGAACTGAACTAGAACTGAACTAGAACTGAACTAGAACTGAACTAGAACTGAACTAGAACTGAACTAGAACTGAACTAGAACTGAACTAGAACTGAACTAGAACTGAACTAGAACTGAACTAGAACTGAACTAGAACTGAACTAGAACTGAACTAGAACTGAACTAGAACTGAACTAGAACTGAACTAGAACTGAACTAGAACTGAACTAGAACTGAACTAGAACTGAACTAGAACTGAACTAGAACTGAACTAACTAGAACTGAACTAGAACTGAACTAGAACTGAACTAGAACTGAACTAGAACTGAACTAGAACTGAACTAGAACTGAACTAGAACTGAACTAGAACTGAACTAGAACTGAACTAGAACTGAACTAGAACTGAACTAGAACTGAACTAGAACTGAACTAGAACTGAACTAGAACTGAACTAGAACTGAACTAGAACTAAACTAGAACTGAACTAGAACTGAACTAGAACTGAACTAGAAGAACTAGAACTGAACTAGAACTGAACTAGAACTGAACTAGAACTGAACTAGAACTGAACTAGAACTGAACTAGAACTGAACTAGAACTGAACTAGAACTGAACTAGAACTGAACTAGAACTAAACTAGAACTGAACTAGAACTGAACTAGAACTGAACTAGAACTGAACTAGAACTAGACTGAACTAGAACTGAACTAGAACTGAACTAGAACTGAACTAGAACTGAACTAGAACTGAACTAGAACTGAACTAGAACTGAACTAGAACTGAACTAGAACTGAACTAGAACTGAACTAGAACTGAACTAGAACTGAACTAGAACTGAACTAGAACTGAACTAGAACTGAACTAGAACTGAACTAGAACTGAACTAGAACTGAACTAGAACTGAACTAGAACTGAACTAGAACTGAACTAGAACTGAACTAGAACTGAACTAGAACTGAACTAGAACTGAACTAGAACTGAACTAGAACTGAACTAGAACTGAACTGAACTGAAACTGAACTAGAACTGAACTAGAACTGAACTAGAACTGAACTAAACTGAACTAGAACTGAACTAGAACTGAACTAGAACTGAACTAGAACTGAACTAGAACTGAACTAGAACTGAACTAGAACTGAACTAGAACTGAACTAGAACTGAACTAGAACTGAACTAGAACTGAACTAGAACTGAACTAGAACTGAACTAGAACTGAACTAGAACTGAACTAGAACTGAACTAGAACTGAACTAGAACTGAACTAGAACTGAACTAGAACTGAACTAGAACTGAACTAGAACTGAACTAGAACTGAACTAGAACTGAACTAGAACTGAACTAGAACTGAACTAGAACTGAACTAGAACTGAACTAGAACTGAACTAGAACTGAACTAGAACTGAACTACTGAACTAGAACTGAACTAGAACTGAACTAGAACTGAACTAGAACTGAACTAGAACTGAACTAGAACTGAACTAGAACTGAACTAGAACTGAACTAGAACTGAACTAGAACTGAACTAGAACTGAACTAGAACTGAACTAGAACTGAACTAGAACTGAACTAGAACTGAACTAGAACTGAACTAGACTGAACTAGAACTGAACTAGAACTGAACTAGAACTGAACTAGAACTGAACTAGAACTGAACTAGAACTGAACTAGAACTGAACTAGAACTGAACTAGAACTGAACTAGAACTGAACTAGAACTGAACTAGAACTGAACTAGAACTGAACTAGAACTGAACTAGAACTGTACTAGAACTGAACTAGAACTGAACTAGAACTGAACTAGAACTGAACTAGAACTGAACTAGAACTGAACTAGAACTGAACTAGAACTGAACTAGAACTGAACTAGAACTGAACTAGAACTGAACTAGAACTGAACTAGAACTGAACTAGAACTGAACTAGAACTGAACTAGAACTGAACTAGAACTGAACTAGAACTGAACTAGAACTGAACTAGAACTGAACTAGAACTGAACTAGAACTGAACTAGAACTGAACTAGAACTGAACTAGAACTGAACTAGAACTGAACTAGAACTGAACTAGAACTGAACTAGAACTGAACTAGAACTGAACTAGAACTGAACTAGAACTGAACTAGAACTGAACTAGAACTGAACTAGAACTGAACTAGAACTGAACTAGAACTGAACTAGAACTGAACTAGAACTGAACTAGAACTGAACTAGAACTGAACTAGAACTGAACTAGAACTGAACTAGAACTGAACTAGAACTGAACTAGAACTGAATTAGAACTGAACTAGAACTGAACTAGAACTAGAACTGAACTAGAACTGAACTAGAACTGAACTAGAACTGAACTAGAACTGAACTAAAACTGAACTTGAACTGAACTAAAACTGAACTAGAACTGAACTAGAACTAAACTAGAACAGTTCTAGTACTTGGGTCTTTTTTATAGAACTTTTCCCTATTGCTGGTTGTGTTATGTTTTAGTTGCACGTCGCTTGTTTTTGTTGTTGTTTACACTATCATTCTCGCAAACAGTACTTGTTTGATAAACACGATCATTATGATCTTCTACATACTGTTGCATTTGTTGTCGCTGATAATGATGTCAAAGATGATGATGACGATGATCTGTATACAATTTTTAATTGAATGTAATCAAATGTGATTTTATTGTTGTTTTTGTTGTTGCTTTAGCTTTTGTTATTGTAATGTAGACAGTGCGACGCAGAGATTAAACGCATAAGCGTCGTTCAATTTGTTTTTTTATATATTTTTTGTACAATTTGGAGACATTTTAGAGAGTAAGTAGTTTATTTTTTGTAATTTTTTATTTTAGAACAATCAACATATAGAAAAAACAACAACAACTGTAATTTTCTACATGAATTTAATTTCACATCGTAAAGTTGTAAAATTACTGTTCTAGAGATCAGTTTATAGAATACAGCGATTAAGTTGAAACGTGTCAGACGCATTGAAAGTAAAATTTTTTGATAACGGAAGAAAACTTCATATTAGTTTAATAGCAAAAGTGAAAATGTTGAAAATTATATAAAAATAATTAAAACAAATAAGATTAATTAAAAGAATAATTGAGTTAATAAATTAAATTAATTATAACAAAATGTCAATTTTTAAAAAATATTTAAAAATTTTAATATTTTTAAATCTAATATTGCTTAATCTATCTAAAGCTAATGATGGCTTAAAAATTAATACCGATTTAACGGCGGGCATTATCAGTGATTCCTTAAATTCGGCCAGTGGTAATAATAATCAAAATTTTGTCGATTCTCTTAATGCGCCTTCACAAAATAATTCTGATAGTATTGGTGTAATGCCTACAACTTCAGCTTCCGAGGATAATCATATTTGCACACGAGAAGAGGAATATGTGGAAGAAGAAACGAGAACGCCTTCTATGCAGCCAGTTAAGATAAGAACAGCCACATGGTGTTTGGAATTTCCACCTAGATGTTCCAACTATAAAACAGAAATGAGAGAAGTGGTTAAAGTGCAGGTGGGTTTATAATTGTCTACAATGAAAAATTTTCTATAAAGAAAATTTTTCAATTTACTCTGTCATACATATTTCTAAAACAATTTAAATTGTTTGCCCATAAGACAATCATTTTTAAAAAATTGTTAAATTTTTCTAAATCTGTTAATTTCTTAGCACTTTAAAAATCAATTAAATATTGTTGCGACCGCTTTTGGTTAAAACATTTAGCACTAAATTGTAAAAAAATTATAAAAGTTATATATTAAATAAACGACCATTAAAAATTTAACAAACTGCTAAATTAAATAATATTATAAGAAACAAACCTACTAAGATAAAAAGATCTAATAAATTAAACAAAAAAAAAGCCACAAATTTAAAAAGCAAACAAAGATTATATAATAAACCACCTGCCTTAAATAAACATAAAAATCAAAATGTCCCAATCAGATCGTTTTTTTTTTTTTTCTTTTCGCACGAAACCAAATAACTGGTTCAACACCAAATGCATCCTAAAATGTATAATAATGTTTTTGTTTTGGTGGCTAGATTGCTATACTAAGGAGGTATTGGTAGAATAGACTAGACTAGTCTATTCTACCTATAATTTAGTCTAGTCTATAGTCTAGTCTATAGTCTAGTCTATAGTCTAGTCTATAGTCTAGTCTATAGTCTAGTCTATAGTCTAGTCTATAGTCTAGTCTATAGTCTAGTCTATAGTCTAGTCTATAGTCTAGTCTATAGTCTAGTCTATAGTTCTAGTCTATAGTCTAGTCTATAGTCTAGTCTACAGTCTAGTCTATAGTCTAGTCTATAGTTAGTCTAGTCTAGTCTATAGTCTAGTCTATAGTCTAGTCTATAGTCTAGTCTATAGTCTAGTCTATAGTCTAGTCTATAGTCTAGTCTATAGTCTAGTCTATAGTCTAGTCTATAGTCTAGTCTATAGTCTAGTCTATAGTCTAGTCTATAGTCTAGTCTATAGTCTAGTCTATAGTCTAGTCTATAGTCTAGTCTATAGTCTAGTCTATAGTCTAGTCTATAGTCTAGTCTATAGTCTAGTCTATAGTCTAGTCTATAGTCTAGTCTATAGTATAGTCTATAGTCTAGTCTATAGTCTAGTCTATAGTCTAGTCTATAGTCTAGTCTATAGTCTAGTCTATGTCTAGTCTATAGTCTAGTCTAGTCTATAGTCTAGTCTAGTCTATAGTCTAGTCTAGTCTAGTCTAGTCTAGTCTAGTCTAGTCTAGTCTAGTCTAGTCTAGTCTAGTCTAGTCTAGTCTAGTCTAGTCTAGTCTAGTCTAGTCTAGTCTAGTCTAGTCTAGTCTAGTCTAGTCTAGTCTAGTCTAGTCTAGTCTAGTAGTCTAGTCTAGTCTATAGTTCTAGTCTCTAGTCTAGTCTAGTCTATAGTCTAGTCTAGTCTATAGTCTAGGTTTTTTTAGTCTTATAGTCTAGTCTATTCTATAGGTCTATAGGTCTATAGTCTAGTCTATAGTCTAGTCTTATAGTCTAGTCTATAGTCTAGGTCTATAGTCAGTCTATAGTCTAGTCTATAGTCTAGTCTATAGTCTGTCTATAGTCTGTCTATAGTCTAGTCTATAGTCTAGTCTATAGTCTAGTCTATAGTCTAGTCTTATAGTCTAGTCTATAGTCTAGTCTATAGTCTAGTCTATAGTCTAGTCTATAGTCTAGTCTCTAGTCTAGTTATAGTCTAGTCTATAGTCTAGTCTATAGTCTAGTCTATAGTCTAGTCTATAGTCTAGTCTAAGTCTAGTCTATAGTAGTCTATAGTCTATCTAGTCTAGTCTATAGTCTATAGTCTATAGTCTAGTCTATAGTCTAGTCTATAGTCTAGTCTATAGTCTAGTCTATAGTCTATAGTCTAGTCTATAGTCTAGTCTATAGTCTAGTCTATAGTCTAGTCTATAGTCTAGTCTAGTTAGTTCTAGTCTATAGTCTAGTCTAGTCTAGTCTATAGTCTAGTCTAGTCTATAGTCTAGTCTAGTCTAGTCTAGTCTAGTCTAGTCTAGTCTATAGTCTAGTCTAGTCTAGTCTAGTCTAGTCTAGTCTAGTCTAGTCTAGTCTAGTCTAGTCTAGTCTAGTCTAGTCTAGTCTAGTCTAGTCTAGTCTAGTCTAGTCTAGTCTAGTCTAGCTAGTCTAGTCTAGTCTATAGTCTAGTCTAGTCTAGTCTATAGTCTAGTCTAGTCTATAGTCTAGTCTAGTCTATAGTCTAGTCTATATAGTCTATAGTCTAGTATATAGTCTCGTCTATAGTCTAGTCTATAGTCTATTCAATAGTCTAGTCTATAGTCTAGTCTATAGTCTAGTCTACAGTCTAGTCTATAGTCTAGTCTATAGTCTAGTCTATAGTCTAGTCTATAGTCTAGTCTATAGTCTAGTATATAGTCTAGTGAAGTCTATAGTCTAGTGTTGTCTATAGTCTAGTGTAGTCTATAGTCTAGTGTAGTCTATAGTCTAGTCTATAGTCTAGTGTAGTCTATAGTCTAGTGTAGTCTTTAGTCTAGTGTAGTCTATAGTCCAGTGTAGTCTATAGTCTAGTGTAGTCTATAGTCTAGTGTAGTCTATAGTCTAGTGTAGTCTATAGTCTAGTGTAGTCTATAGTCTAGTGTAGTCTATAGTCTAGTTAGTTAGTTAGTTAGTTAGTTAGTTAGTTAGTTAGTTAGTTAGTTAGTTAGTTAGTTAGTTAGTTAGTTAGTTAGTTAGTTAGTTAGTTAGTTAGTTAGTTAGTTAGTTAGTTAGTTAGTTAGTTAGTTAGTTAGTTAGTTAGTTAGTTAGTTAGTTAGTTAGTTTAGTTAGTTAGTTAGTTAGTTAGTTAGTTAGTTAGTTAGTTAGTTAGTTAGTAGTTTAGTTAGTTAGTAGTTAGTTAGTTAGTTTAGTTAGTTAGTTAGTTAGTTAGTTAGTTAGTTAGTTAGTTAGTTAGTTAGTTAGTTAGTAGTAGTTAGTTAGTTAGTTAGTTAGTTAGTTAGTTAGTTTAGTTAGTTAGTTAGTTAGTTAGTTATGTTAGTTAGTTAGTTAGTTAGTTAGTTAGTAGTTAGTTAGTTAGTTAGTTAGTTAGTTAGTTAGTTAGTTAGTTAGTTAGTTAGTTAGTTAGTTAGTTAGTTAGTTAGTTAGTTAGTTAGTTAGTTAGTAGTTAGTTAGTTAGTTAGTTAGTTCGTTAGTTAGTAGTTAGTTAGTTAGTTAGTTAGTTAGTTAGTTAGTTAGTTAGTTAGTTAGTTAGTTAGTAGTTAGTTAGTTAGTTAGTTAGTTAGTTAGTTAGTTAGTTAGTTAGTTAGTTAGTTAGTTAGTTAGTTAGTTAGTTAGTTAGTAGTTAGTTAGTTAGTTAGTTAGTTAGTTAGTTAGTTAGTTAGTTAGTTAGTTAGTGTAGTTAGTAGTTAGTTAGTTAGTTAGTTAGTTAGTTAGTAGTTAGTTAGTTAGTTAGTTAGTAGTTAGTTAGTTAGTTAGTTAGTTAGTTAGTTAGTTAGTTAGTTAGTTAGTTAGTTAGTTAGTTAGTAGTTAGTTAGTTAGTTAGTTAGTTAGTAGTTAGTTAGTTAGTTAGTTAGTTAGTAGTTAGTTAGTTAGTTAGTTAGTTAGTTAGTTAGTTCGTTAGTAGTTAGTTAGTTAGTTAGTTAGTTAGTTAGTTAGTAGTTAGTTAGTAGTTAGTTAGTTAGTTAGTTAGTTAGTTAGTTAGTAGTTAGTTAGTTAGTTAGTTAGTTAGTTAGTTAGTTAGTTAGTTAGTAGTTAGTTAGTTAGTTAGTTAGTTAGTTAGTTAGTTAGTTAGTTAGTTAGTTAGTTAGTTAGTTAGTTAGTTAGTTAGTTAGTTGTTAGTTAGTTAGTAGTTAGTTAGTTAGTTAGTTAGTTAGTTAGTTAGTTAGTTAGTTAGTTAGTTAGTTAGTTAGTTAGTTAGTTAGTTAGTTAGTTAGTTAGTTAGTTAGTTAGTAGTTAGTTAGTTAGTTAGTTAGTTAGTTAGTTAGTTAGTTAGTTAGTTAGTTAGTTAGTAGTTAGTTAGTTAGTTAGTTAGTTAGTTAGTTAGTTAGTTAGTTAGTTAGTTAGTTAGTTAGTTAGTTAGTAGTTAGTTAGTTAGTTAGTTAGTTAGTTAGTTAGTTAGTTAGTTAGTTAGTAGTTAGTTAGTTAGTTAGTTAGTTAGTTAGTTAGTTAGTTAGTTAGTAGTAGTTAGTTAGTTAGTTAGTTAGTTAGTTAGTTAGTTAGTAGTAGTTAGTTAGTTAGTTAGTTAGTTAGTAGTTAGTAGTAGTTAGTTAGTTAGTTAGTTAGTTAGTTAGTTAGTTAGTTAGTAGTTAGTTAGTTAGTTAGTTAGTTAGTTAGTTAGTTAGTAGTTAGTTAGTTAGTTAGTTAGTTAGTTAGTTAGTTAGTTAGTTAGTTAGTTAGTTAGTTAGTTAGTTAGTTAGTTAGTTAGTTAGTTAGTTAGTTAGTAGTTAGTTAGTTAGTTAGTTAGTTAGTAGTTAGTTAGTTAGTTAGTTAGTTAGTTAGTTAGTTAGTTAGTTAGTTAGTTAGTTAGTTAGTTAGTTAGTTAGTAGTAGTTAGTTAGTAGTTAGTTAGTTAGTTAGTAGTTAGTTAGTTAGTTAGTTAGTTAGTAGTTAGTAGTTAGTTAGTTAGTTAGTTAGTTAGTTAGTTAGTTAGTTAGTTAGTTAGTTAGTTAGTTAGTTAGTTAGTTAGTTAGTTAGTTAGTTAGTTAGTTAGTTAGTTAGTTAGTTAGTTAGTTAGTTAGTAGTTAGTTAGTTAGTAGTAGTTAGTTAGTTAGTTAGTTAGTTAGTTAGTTAGTTAGTTAGTTAGTTAGTTAGTAGTTAGTAGTTAGTTAGTTAGTTAGTTAGTTAGTTAGTTAGTTAGTTAGTTAGTTAGTTAGTTAGTTAGCTACTGTAGTACATTCTCAAAGTCTTGTCTGTCTTCTAAATGTTTTAAATTGTGCATTTTTTGGTTTTCTTTTCAATAAACAAGTGTTGAAAAAGAATTTCTTTATTTAGAAAAATTTAAGCAGAAATTGCAGCTGAAACAAATCTAACAACTAAAACCAATTTAATTAGTTAAAATAGAAATAATTAAAACACATAAAATATAATCACATTAATTAAAATTTTATTGAGACAATTTAAACTTATTGAGGTTTAGTTTTCCTCTCAAAATAATTTCATTAAACAAAAAGAAGAAAAAAAACTAAATAAAACTTTAGCACAAACTTGCACTACAATTACACATTTGTTTATTTTGGTTTTAAAAGTGTGTTTTTTTAATTTTCTAACATGAAAAAATAAAATAAACGGGGCGACTAGACTTTTATGCATTTCCGGGTATTTAAGCGTTTTTGTATTATTTTTTTGCAACTTTTCAATATGTGAAGTTTTTCAAATTGAAACAAGTTTACCGCCAAAAAGCAAAACTAAGCTAAACATTTAACAGTCAATAGTTTATTATAACATTTTGTTTTTTTTTTTATTATTTTAATTTTTTACATAAAAGTAGCTCAAAGTTTATAAATGTTGAAAACATTTCATAGCCAGTTTTTCATGATTAGCTGAGGCAGGATGTCTAACATATTTTTCAAAATTAGTAGCAAAAAAAAAACACGATATGTTATTGTATAGAGGTTTTGAAAACAAATACCAAAATTGTATTGCACAAATCTGCTTGCCTCTGCAGGCTTGGATTTGTTTCAACTTGTTTCTTGTTTGACTGTAAACAGTTTTTTGTAACCATAAACTCCTTTGCGTCTTAAAGAGTATAATGACCCGTTTAGTTTTTTTCTTACACTTTTATTTATAAGATTTGCTAGGTAAGTGGAATTGTAGGTGAAATCGTACTCTAGTGACTGGTTAATGGGTATATGAGTCAACTTTTAATACCAGTAATCTGGCAAACATGTTGTTAGTTAATCAACTATGGGTGGGTTTAAATAGTAAGTCTCCCTTACTTTTAAAGAATGTCACAAGAAAACCTCTATATGTTAAGCACAAAAATGTTGAAAGTAATTCGCCTAACAAATAAATTAATATTTAATAATATTTAATTTATATGTCACATACGTAACAAGCAAACCTATTTTAGCACAGAACTATATTAAAAATTGAAAGTTGTCTGAACATAATACATAATTATAGTTTTTAAAAACTTGATGAAATAGTGTCAATCTGCTGGCATGGTGCCCCAAACTGGTCGCTTAGCACTAACTGCAAGATTTTTGCATAAAAGTAATAAAATTATATATAAACAAATAAACTTTTATTATTAATGACTTAACTTTAAAAAAAGATTTAACTAAATTAAAACAAATAAAGCAAAACTAGACAAAAAGAACATTTAAATAACCACAAATGACGAAAAATCAAAATGAATTATAGTAAACCGGGTGTCAAAAGAATAAATTTATTAAAATTTCAGAAAGTTGTTTAACAAAAAGAACAATTAAATAAAAAATGCATAGAAATGTGACAAAAAAAAAAAAAAAAAAAAAAAAAACTAACAAATGACATACCTAGTTCTAATAAGAGCTAAATAAGGCAATGCCGAATCTTATATAATAATTTTTTTAACACAACAAATATTTAAAGTTTAAAGTTATTTTATTATTTTTTTTTTATTAAAATAATATTTAATTTGTTAATAATGATAATTTGTTCTAGTTCTGTTCTAGTTCTGTCCTAATTCTGTTTTAGTTCAGTTCTAGTTCTGTTCTAGTTCTGTTCTAGTTCTGTTCTAGTTCTGTTCTAGTTCTGTTCTAGTTCTGTTCTAGTTCTGTTCTAGTTATGTTCTAGTTCAGTTCTAGTTCAGTTCTAGTTCAGTTCTAGTTCTAGTTCTGTTCTAGTTCTGTTCTAGTTCTGTTCTAGTTCTGTTCTAGTTCTGTTCTAGTTCTGTTCTAGTTCTGTTCTAGTTCTGTTCTAGTTCTGTTCTAGTTCTGTTCTAGTTCTGTTCTAGTTCTGTTCTAGTTCTGTTCTAGTTCTGTTCTAGTTCTGTTCTAGTTCTGTTCTAGTTCTGTTCTAGTTCTGTTCTAGTTCTGTTCTAGTTCTGTTCTAGTTCTGTTCTAGTTCTGTTCTAGTTCTGTTCTAGTTCTGTTCTAGTTCTGTTCTAGTTCTGTTCTAGTTCAGTTCTAGTTCAGTTCTAGTTCTGATCTAGTTCTGTTCTAGTTCTGTTCTAGTTCTGTTCTAGTTCTGTTCTAGTTCTGTTCTAGTTCTGTTCTAGTTCTGTTCTAGTTCAGTTCTAGTTCTGTTCTAGTTCTGTTCTAGTTCTGTTCTAGTTCTGTTCTAGTTCTGTTCTAGTTCTGTTCTAGTTCTGTTCTAGTTCTGTTCTGTCGAGTTCTGTTCTAGTTCAGTTGTTCTAGTTGTTCTAGTTTCATTCTAGTTCAGTTTCTAGTTCAGTTCTAGTTCAGTTCTAGTTCAGTTCTAGTTCAGTTCTAGTTCAGTTCTAGTCAGTTCTAGTTCAGTTCTAGTTCAAGTTCTAGTTCAGTCTAGTTCAGTTTCTCAGTTCTAGTTCTCGTTCAGTTCTAGTTCAGTTTTCTAGTTCAGTTCTAGTTCAGTTCTAGTTCAGTTCTAGTTCAGTTCTAGTTCAGTTCTAGTTCAGTTCTAGTTCAGTTCTAGTTCAGTTCTAGTTCAGTTCTAGTTCAGTTCTAGTTCAGTTCTAGTTCAGTTCTAGTTCAGTTCTAGTTCAGTTCTAGTTCAGTTCTAGTTCAGTTCTAGTTCAGTTCTAGTTCAGTTCTAGTTCAGTTCTAGTTCTAGTCAGTTATTCTAGTTCAGTTCTAGTTTCAGTTCTAGTTCAGTTCTAGTCAGTTCTAGTTCAGTTCTAGTTCAGTTCTAGTTCAGTTCTAGTTCAGTTCTAGTTCAGTTCTAGTTCAGTTCTAGTTCAGTTCTAGTTCAGTTCTAGTTCAGTTCTAGTTAAGGTTCTAGTTCAGTTCTAGTTCGTTCTAGTTCAGTTCTAGTTCAGTTCTAGTTCAGTTCTAGTTCAGTTCTAGTTCAGTTCTAGTTCAGTTCTAGTTCAGTTCTAGTTCAGTTCTAGTTCAGTTCTAGTTCAGTTCTAGTTCAGTTCTAGTTCAGTTCTAGTTCAGTTCTAGTTCAGTTCTAGTTCAGTTCTAGTTCAGTTCTAGTTCAGTTCTAGTTCAGTTCTAGTTCAGTTCTAGTTCAGTTCTAGTTCAGTTCTAGTTCAGTTCTAGTTCAGTTCTAGTTCAGTTCTAGTTCAGTTCTAGTTCAGTTCTAGTTCAGTTCTAGTTGAGTTTTAGCTCAAGTTCAGTTTCAGTGATCTGTGAGAAATTATCTTTATAGAAATATTTCTTTGTAGAAAATTTCTTCTTAAATTAGTGATTTTCTTTATAGGAAATTTCTCATAACATTAGAAAGATTTTCTTTAAAGTGAGATTCTCTGCATTTTTCTTTGTAGAGCTTGTGTTTATAAATTCTCCTAACTTCCTTAGCTCCTTTAAATGAAAAATCTCTCTTAATTTCTGTAAAAGCTCTTTTCGTTACTGCCATGGAATGGATGGTAGTTTTTAATTTTTTTGCAATATCTCAGTTTTTCTTTTGACAACCTTAATTAAGCTTCTTCCGCAGCAATCACACCTTTGAAACCTTATAGCATGAAAGATGGCTTATTTGCGGCTGATCTCTTAATATTAACTTCCTTTTTGGGAATGATCTCGAATTTGTTTGCACTTGTTACTTCCGTTTTCATTTTGTACCAGAAAACCATTTTTAAAATATAAAATCCATCAAAGTAAATGGTACAAAATATGTATTACACAGTTTGTATTAAATTACAGTTTATTACAAGACTTCAATACGGAATCTCTAATTACACTTGATTTAAGAGGCTTAAATATGAATTGTTAGAGGCCTGGTATTGTCTGCAACTTGTAACATGCATATTTTAACGTTGTAATGGAGGGGGGCAAACAACAACAAAAATGTTGCAATGCCAAATACATCATAAAAAGAAATGTTTTCTTTTTTTCAAGAGAAAATAATAGATGAAATGCTATTTACAATTTTCAAGTTACAGTGTCAATTATTATGTAATTTTTCGACAAATTGGAGCATTATCTTTATACACGTTTGGATTTAATTGTTTTGCTAAACAGGTTGAAATCGGTGAAAGAAATTTACAAGAAGTATGTAATAGTTTTATGTGAAAATATAGGTTGTGAATAATAAATCTCGTTAAAGTCAGGAGGTGAATGTTTAAGTTTTATAGTCAGCTGTATGTAGCTGCTTGAAAAACGGTTCAATATAAAAACTGATACTAATCTGTAATAATTTTTGCAAAAAAAAAAAAAAAAAAAAACTCAAATTTTAAATTGTGATTTTGTTGAGAAAACCACTTGGCCAAGGCCAGTTCTAGTTCAGTTCTAGTTCAGTTCTAGTTCAGTTCTAGTTCAGTTCTAGTTCAGTTCTAGTTCAGTTCTAGTTCAGTTCTAGTTCAGTTCGTTCAGTTCTAGTTCAGTTCTAGTTCAGTTCTAGTTCAGTTCTAGTTCAGTTCTAGTTCTAGTTCTAGTTCAGTTCTAGTTCAGTTCTAGTTCAGTTCTAGTTCAGTTCTAGTTCAGTTCTAGTTCAGTTCTAGTTCAGTTCTAGTTCAGTTCTAGTTCAGTTCTAGTTCAGTTCTAGTTCAGTTCTAGTTCAGTTCTAGTTCAGTTCTAGTTCAGTTCTAGTTCAGTTCTAGTTCAGTTCTAGTTCAGTTCTAGTTCAGTTCTAGTTCAGTTCTAGTTCAGTTCTAGTTCAGTTCTAGTTCAGTTCTAGTTCAGTTCTAGTTCAGTTCTAGTTCAGTTCTAGTTCAGTTCTAGTTCAGTTCTAGTTCAGTTCTAGTTCAGTTCTAGTTCAGTTCTAGTTCAGTTCTAGTTCAGTTCTAGTTCAGTTCTAGTTCAGTTCTAGTTCAGTTCTAGTTCAGTTCTAGTTCAGTTCTAGTTCAGTTCTAGTTCAGTTCTAGTTCAGTTCTAGTTCAGTTCTAGTTCAGTTCTAGTTCAGTTCTAGTTCAGTTCTAGTTCAGTTCTAGTTCAGTTCTAGTTCAGTTCTAGTTCAGTTCTAGTTCAGTTCTAGTTCAGTTCTAGTTCAGTTCTAGTTCAGTTCTAGTTCAGTTCTAGTTCAGTTCTAGTTCAGTTCTAGTTCAGTTCTAGTTCAGTTCTAGTTCAGTTCTAGTTCAGTTCTAGTTCAGTTCTAGTTCAGTTCTAGTTCAGTTCTAGTTCAGTTCTAGTTCAGTTCTAGTTTAGTTCTAGTTCAGTTCTAGTTCAGTTCTAGTTCAGTTCTAGTTCAGTTCTAGTTCAGTTCTAGTTCAATTCTAGTTCTAGTTCAGTTCTAGTTCAGTTCTAGTTCAGTTCTAGTTCAGTTCTAGTTAAGTTCTAGTTCAGTTCTAGTTCAGTTCTAGTTCAGTTCTAGTTCAGTTCTAGTTCAGTTCTAGTTCAGTTCTAGTTCAGTTCTAGTTCAGTTCTAGTTCAGTTCTAGTTCAGTTCTAGTTCAGTTCTAGTTCAGTTCTAGTTCAGTTCTAGTTCAGTTCTAGTTCAGTTCTAGTTCAGTTCTAGTTCAGTTCTAGTTCAGTTCTAGTTCAGTTCTAGTTCAGTTCTAGTTCAGTTCTTCTAGTTCAGTTCTAGTTCAGTTCTAGTTCAGTTCTAGTTCAGTTCTAGTTCAGTTCTAGTTCAGTTCTAGTTCAGTTCTAGTTCAGTTCTAGTTCAGTTCTAGTTCAGTTATAGTTCAGTTCTAGTTCAGTTCTAGTTCAGTTCTAGTTCAGTTCTAGTTCAGTTCTAGTTCAGTTCTAGTTCAGTTCTAGTTCAGTTCTAGTTCAGTTCTAGTTCAGTTCTAGTTCAGTTCTAGTTCAGTTCTAGTTCAGTTCTAGTTCAGTTCTAGTTCAGTTCTAGTTCAGTTCTAGTTCAGTTCTAGTTCAGTTCTAGTTCAGTTCTAGTTCAGTTCTAGTTCAGTTCTAGTTCAGTTCTAGTTCAGTCTAGTTCAGTTCTAGTCAGTCAGTTCTAGTTCAGTTCTAGTTCAGTTCTAGTTTCAGTTCAGTTCAGTTCTAGTTCATTCTAGTTCATTCTAGTTCAGTTCTAGTTCAGTTTAGTTCAGGTCTAGTTCAGTTCTAGTTCAGTTCTAGTTCTAGTTCAGTTCTAGTTCAGTTCTAGTTCAGTTCTAGTTCAGTTCTAGTTCAGTTCTAGTTCAGTTAGTTCAGTTATGTTCAGTTATAGTTCAGTTTATATTAACGTTCTATCAGTCTAGTTCAAGTTCCCTATTCAGTTCTAGCTTATGTTCAGTTATAGTTGAAGTTCAGTTCTGGTTCATTGAGATTTTCTTTATAGAAAGTTTCACTATAAATGTAAAGTGATGTTCTCTTGGAAGATATTCACACCATTTGCATTATTTAATTTTAAAAGGTAACTCCTAGAAAACTTCCACAAATTGGCAAAAATTTCCTAATTGTGTTTTAATTACTATTCAATTATTAATTATCAGTATAAAAGTTTACTTTCTACTTTACATCATAGGCTCCCATCTACCCTATACCGCAACCTTTAGTTACCCACTCAGACAGACAGATTATCTAATAGTTATAAGTGCAAGTGTGTGAGTGAATAGGTTCGGGTTGTTGTATGGCTAGATGTGTGTAAACCTTAGATATGAGGAAACATCTTAAATTACATGCATTTACAAAACTCCCCAATAAACCATATGAGTTACGCATACCATCTGGTATAAAATAATAAAACAAACAAAAAAATTACTCTCAAACTATATGTCTGTCTGTAGCTGTATTTAAGTTAATATGGTTGCGGTAGCCTTTTGGTAATATTATATACATACAGATTTCTATAGTTTTGAATTATCTGTAACTTCTACTATTGTAATCCTAAGTAATAAGTATTATAGTTTTACTTTTATACTTATGTTATGCCAATTGTTGTCTAAAGAAACTGTACCAAGCAGAAATATTAATTACACATTATATTACCCAATTCGATTGCAATAAATAAATAGTATTTGTGTTTTTTTTTAAGTAACCCGAGCCTTAAGATTTAGCAATTACTTTTTTGCTACAATTTGCCACTAAACAATAAGTTACACAAATAAGTAAGTAATCAAATCTGTAATTTAAACAAAATATCTTTAAATGTATACTAAAGTAAAGTTAATGAAGAAATGTAATTAATTAAAATTTCGAAATTGTTGTTCATTTAATTAAATCTTAAATATTTTCTTCTTTCTGCGTTCATTAATAATTGTTTTTTTGGTTGAATACTTGTTTAAGAAATCATTTTAAATTGTTTATCGTATTGTGAGTTTAGTTTGTTTTATTCGATTTGAAATTTTTTCCAAAGAAAAATCCCATAATCTAATTTTATATAATTCCAAAACATTCATAAACATATAAAATAAGTTAGTGAAATAATATGTAATCAAGGGGAAATATCACTTAGAGTATCAGTTAGGACAATAGTCTATTAATAGTCCACAAAATAGTCGGGACTATTCACTCAAAAATCGTTTTGCCCTAGCTTTTCTAGTTTGGCCAGAAAATGGACTTTTATGTTTTCCCTCAAAAATCGAGTTTTCTTAGGAATTAAAAGTGATCACAGATTTTCATTGTTTTGGCCCTAGCTCTTCTAGTTTAGCCAGAAAATGGACTTTTATGTTTTCACTCAAAAATCGAGTTTTCTTAGGAATTAAAAGTGATCACAGATTTGCATTGTTTTGGCCCTAGCTCTTCTGGTTTAGCCTGAAAATGGACTTTTATGTTTTCACTCAAAAATCGAGTTTTCTTAGGAATTAGAAGTTATCACAGATTTTCATTGTTTTAGCCCTAGCTCTTCTAATTTAGCCATAAAATGGACTTTTATGTTTTCACTCAAAAATCGAGTTTTCTTAGGAATTAAAAGTGATCACAGATTTTCATTGTGTTGGCCCTAGCTCCTCTAGTTTAGCCAGAAAATTGACTTTTATGTTTTCACTCAAAAATCGAGTTTTCTTAGGAATTAAAAGTGATCACAGATTTTCACTGTGTTGGCCCTAGCTCCTCTAGTTTAGCCAGAAAATTGACTTTTATGTTTTCACTCAAAAATCGAGTTTTCTTAGGAATTAAAAGTGATCACAGATTTTCATTGCTTTGGCCGTAGCTCCTCTAGTTTAGCCAAAAAATGGACTTTTATGTTTTCACTCAAAAATCGAGTTTTCTTAGGAATAAAAAGTGATCACAGATTTTCATTGTTTTGGCCCTAGCTCTTCTTTTCACTCAAGAATCGAGTTTTCTTAGGAATTAAAAGTGATCACAGATTTTTACTGTTTTGGCCCTAACTCTTCTAGTTTAGCCAGAAAATGGCCTTTTATGTTTTCACTCAAAAATCGAGTTTTGTTACGAATTAAAAGTGATCGCAGATTTTTATTGTTTTGGCCCTAGCTCTTCTAGTTTAGCCAGAAAATGGACTTTTATGTTTTTACTTACAAAAACTCGAATTTTCTTAGGAATTAAAAGTGATCACAGATTTTTATCCTTTTGGCCCTAGCTCTTCTAGTTTAGCCAGAAAATGGACTTTTATGTTTTCTCTCAAAAATCGAGTTTTCTTAGGAATTGGAAGTGATCACAGATTTTCATTGTTTTGGCCCTAGCTCTTCTAGTTTAGCCAGAAAATGGACTTTTATGTTTTCTCTCAAAAATCGAGTTTTCTTAGGAATTGGAAGTGATCACAGATTATCTTTGTTTTGGTCCTAGCTCTTCTAGTTTAGCCAGAAAATGGACTTTTATGTTTTCTCTCAAAAATCGAGTTTTCTTAGGAATTAAAAGTGATCACAGATTATCTTTGTTTTGGCCCTAGCTCTTCTAGTTTAGCCAGAAAATCGAGGTTTCTTAGGAATTAAAAGTGATCACAGATTTTCATTGTTTTGGCCCTAACTCTTCCAGTTTAGCCAGAAAATGGACTTTTATGTTTTCACCCAAAAATCGAGTTTTCTTAGGTATTAAAAGTGATCACAGATTTTCATTGTTTTGGCCCTAGCTCTTCTAGTTTAGCCAGAAAATGGACTTTTATGTTTTCACTCAAGAATCGAGTTTTCTTAGGAATTAAAAGTGATCACAGATTTTCATTGTTTTGGCCCTAGCTCTTGTAGTTTAGCCAAAAAATGGACTTTTATGTTTTCTCTCAAAAATCGAGTTTTCTTAGGAATTAAAAGTGATCACAGATTTTCATTGTTTTGACCCTAGCTCTTCTAGTTTAGCCAGAAAATGGACTTTTATGTTTTCACTCAAAAATAGAGTTTTCTTAGGAATTAAAAGTGATCACAGATTTTCATTGTTTTGGCCCTAGTTCTTGTAGTTTAGCCAGAAAATGGACTTTTATGTTTTCACTGAAAAATCGAGTTTTCTTAGGAATTAAAGGTGATCACAGTTCTTCATTGTTTTGGCCCTAGCTCTTCTAGTTTAGCCAGAAAATGGACTTTTATGTCTTCTCTCAGAAGTCGAGTTTTCTTAGGAATTAAAAGTGATCACAGATTTTCATTGTTTTGGCCCTAGCTCTTCTAGTTTATCCAGAAAATGGACTTTTATGTTTTCACTCAAGAATCGAGTTTTCTTAGGAATTAAAAGTGATCACAGATTTTCATTGTTTTGGCCCTAGCTCTTCTAGTTTATCCAGAAAATGGACTTTTATGTTTTCACTCAAAAATCGAGTTCTCTTCGGAATTAAAAGTGATCACAAATTTTCATTGTTTTGGCCCTAGCTCTTCTAGTTTAGCCAGAAAATGGACTTTTTTGTTTTCTCTCAAAAATCGGGTTTTTTGAGGATTTAAAAGTGATCACAATTTTCATTGTTTTGGCCCTAGCTCTTCTAGTTTAGCCAGAAAATGGACTTTTATGTTTTCTCTCAAAAATCGGGTTTTTTGAGGATTTAAAAGTGATCACAGATTTTTATCCTTTTGGCCCTAGCTCTTCTAGTTTAGCCAGAAAATGGACTTTTATGTTTTCTCTCAAAAATCGAGTTTTCTTAGGAATTGGAAGTGATCACAGATTATCTTTGTTTTGGCCCTAGCTCTTCTAGTTTAGCCAGAAAATGGACTTTTATGTTTTCTCTCAAAAATCGAGTTTTCTTAGGAATTAAAAGTGATCACAGATTTTCGTTGTTTTGGCCCTACCTCTTCTAGTTTAGCAAGAAAATGAACTTTTATGTTTTCACTCAAAAATCGAGTTTTCTTAGGAATTAGAAGTGATCACAGATTTTCATTGTTTTGGCCCTAACTCTTCTAGTTTAGCCAGAAAATGGACTTTTATGTTTTCACTCAAGAATAGAGTTTTCTTAGGAACTAAAAGTGATCACAGATTTTCATTGTTTTGGCCCTAGCTCAAAAATCGAGTTTTCTCAGGAATTAAAAATGATCACAGATTTTCATTGTTTTAGCCCTAGCTCTTCTAGTTTAGCCAGAAAATGGACTTTTATCTTTTCACTCAAAAATCGAGTTTTCTTAGGAATTAAAAGTGATCATAGAATTTCATTGGTTTGGCCCTAGCACTTCTAGTTTAGCCAGAAAATGGACTTTTATGTTTTCTCTCAAAAATCGGGTTTTTTGAGGAATTAAAAGTGATCACAGATTTTCATTGTTTTAGCCGTAACTCTTCTGGTTTGGCCAGAAAATGGACATTTATATTTTCACTCAAAAATCGAGTTTTCTTAGGAATTAGAAGTTATCACAGATTTTCATTGTTTTAGCCCTAGCTCTTCTAATTTAGCCATAAAATGGACTTTTATGTTTTCACTCAAAAATCGAGTTTTCTTAGGAATTAAAAGTGATCACAGATTTTCATTGTGTTGGCCCTAGCTCCTCTAGTTTAGCCAGAAAATTGACTTTTATGTTTTCACTCAAAAATCGAGTTTTCTTAGGAATTAAAAGTGATCACAGATTTTCACTGTGTTGGCCCTAGCTCCTCTAGTTTAGCCAGAAAATTGACTTTTATGTTTTCACTCAAAAATCGAGTTTTCTTAGGAATTAAAAGTGATCACAGATTTTCATTGCTTTGGCCGTAGCTCCTCTAGTTTAGCCAAAAAATGGACTTTTATGTTTTCACTCAAAAATCGAGTTTTCTTAGGAATAAAAAGTGATCACAGATTTTCATTGTTTTGGCCCTAGCTCTTCTTTTCACTCAAGAATCGAGTTTTCTTAGGAATTAAAAGTGATCACAGATTTTTACTGTTTTGGCCCTAACTCTTCTAGTTTAGCCAGAAAATGGCCTTTTATGTTTTCACTCAAAAATCGAGTTTTGTTACGAATTAAAAGTGATCGCAGATTTTTATTGTTTTGGCCCTAGCTCTTCTAGTTTAGCCAGAAAATGGACTTTTATGTTTTTACTTACACAAAAACTCGAATTTTCTTAGGAATTAAAAGTGATCACAGATTTTTATCCTTTTGGCCCTAGCTCTTCTAGTTTAGCCAGAAAATGGACTTTTATGTTTTCTCTCAAAAATCGAGTTTTCTTAGGAATTGGAAGTGATCACAGATTTTCATTGTTTTGGCCCTAGCTCTTCTAGTTTAGCCAGAAAATGGACTTTTATGTTTTCTCTCAAAAATCGAGTTTTCTTAGGAATTGGAAGTGATCACAGATTATCTTTGTTTTGGTCCTAGCTCTTCTAGTTTAGCCAGAAAATGGACTTTTATGTTTTCTCTCAAAAATCGAGTTTTCTTAGGAATTAAAAGTGATCACAGATTATCTTTGTTTTGGCCCTAGCTCTTCTAGTTTAGCCAGAAAATCGAGGTTTCTTAGGAATTAAAAGTGATCACAGATTTTCATTGTTTTGGCCCTAACTCTTCCAGTTTAGCCAGAAAATGGACTTTTATGTTTTCACCCAAAAATCGAGTTTTCTTAGGTATTAAAAGTGATCACAGATTTTCATTGTTTTGGCCCTAGCTCTTCTAGTTTAGCCAGAAAATGGACTTTTATGTTTTCACTCAAGAATCGAGTTTTCTTAGGAATTAAAAGTGATCACAGATTTTCATTGTTTTGGCCCTAGCTCTTGTAGTTTAGCCAAAAAATGGACTTTTATGTTTTCTCTCAAAAATCGAGTTTTCTTAGGAATTAAAAGTGATCACAGATTTTCATTGTTTTGACCCTAGCTCTTCTAGTTTAGCCAGAAAATGGACTTTTATGTTTTCACTCAAAAATAGAGTTTTCTTAGGAATTAAAAGTGATCACAGATTTTCATTGTTTTGGCCCTAGTTCTTGTAGTTTAGCCAGAAAATGGACTTTTATGTTTTCACTGAAAAATCGAGTTTTCTTAGGAATTAAAGGTGATCACAGTTCTTCATTGTTTTGGCCCTAGCTCTTCTAGTTTAGCCAGAAAATGGACTTTTATGTCTTCTCTCAGAAGTCGAGTTTTCTTAGGAATTAAAAGTGATCACAGATTTTCATTGTTTTGGCCCTAGCTCTTCTAGTTTATCCAGAAAATGGACTTTTATGTTTCACTCAAGAATCGAGTTTTCTTAGGAATTAAAAGTGATCACAGATTTTCATTGTTTTGGCCCTAGCTCTTCTAGTTTATCCAGAAAATGGACTTTTATGTTTTCACTCAAAAATCGAGTTCTCTTCGGAATTAAAAGTGATCACAAATTTTCATTGTTTTGGCCCTAGCTCTTCTAGTTTAGCCAGAAAATGGACTTTTTTGTTTTCTCTCAAAAATCGGGTTTTTTGAGGATTTAAAAGTGATCACAATTTTCATTGTTTTGGCCCTAGCTCTTCTAGTTTAGCCAGAAAATGGACTTTTATGTTTTCTCTCAAAAATCGGGTTTTTTGAGGATTTAAAAGTGATCACAGATTTTTATCCTTTTGGCCCTAGCTCTTCTAGTTTAGCCAGAAAATGGACTTTTATGTTTTCTCTCAAAAATCGAGTTTTCTTAGGAATTGGAAGTGATCACAGATTATCTTTGTTTTGGCCCTAGCTCTTCTAGTTTAGCCAGAAAATGGACTTTTATGTTTTCTCTCAAAAATCGAGTTTTCTTAGGAATTAAAAGTGATCACAGATTTTCGTTGTTTTGGCCCTACCTCTTCTAGTTTAGCAAGAAAATGAACTTTTATGTTTTCACTCAAAAATCGAGTTTTCTTAGGAATTAGAAGTGATCACAGATTTTCATTGTTTTGGCCCTAACTCTTCTAGTTTAGCCAGAAAATGGACTTTTATGTTTTCACTCAAGAATAGAGTTTTCTTAGGAACTAAAAGTGATCACAGATTTTCATTGTTTTGGCCCTAGCTCAAAAATCGAGTTTTCTCAGGAATTAAAAATGATCACAGATTTTCATTGTTTTAGCCCTAGCTCTTCTAGTTTAGCCAGAAAATGGACTTTTATCTTTTCACTCAAAAATCGAGTTTTCTTAGGAATTAAAAGTGATCATAGAATTTCATTGGTTTGGCCCTAGCACTTCTAGTTTAGCCAGAAAATGGACTTTTATGTTTTCTCTCAAAAATCGGGTTTTTTGAGGAATTAAAAGTGATCACAGATTTTCATTGTTTTAGCCGTAACTCTTCTGGTTTGGCCAGAAAATGGACATTTATATTTTCACTCAAAAATCGAGTTTTCTTAGGAATTAAAAGTGATCACATATTTTCATTGTTTTGGCCCTAGCTCTTCTAGTTTAGCCAGAAAATGGACTTTTATGTTTTCTGTCAAAAATCGGGTTTTTTGAGGAATTAAAAGTGATCACAGATTTTCATTGTTTTAGCCGTAACTCTTCTGGTTTGGCCAGAAAATGGACATTTATATTTTCACTCAAAAATCGAGTTTTCTTAGGAATTAAAAGTGATCACATATTTTCATTGGTTTGGCCCTAGCACTTCTAGTTTAGCCAGAAAGTGGACTTTTATGTTTTCTCTCAAAAATCGGGTTTTTTGAGGAATTAAAAGTGATCACAGATTTTCATTGTTTTAGCCGTAACTCTTCTGGTTTGGCCAGAAAATGGACATTTATATTTTCACTCAAAAACCGAGTTTTCTTAGGAATTAAAAGTGATCACATATTTTCATTGTTTTGGCCCTAGCTCTTCTAGTTTAGCCAGAAAATGGACTTTTATGTTTTCTCTCAAAAATCGGGTTTTTTGAGGATTTAAAAGTGATCACAGATTTTTATCCTTTTGGCCCTAGCTCTTCTAGTTTAGCCAGAAAATGGACTTTTATGTTTTCACTAAAAAATCGAGTTTTCTTAGCTCTTCTAGTTTAGCCAGAAAATGGACTTTTATGTTTTCACTCAAAAATCGAGTTTTCTTAGGAATTAAAAGTGAGCACAGATTTTCATTGTTTTGGCCCTAGCTCTTCTAGTTTAGCCAGAAAATGGACTTTTATGTTTTCTCTCAAAAATAGGGTTTTTGAGGATTTAAATGTGATCACAGATTTTTATCCTTTTGACCCTAGCTCTTCTAGTTTAGCCAGAAAATGGACTTTTATGTTTTCTCTCAAAAATCGAGTTTTTTAGGAATTGGAAGTGATCACAGATTATCTTTGTTTTGGCCCTAGCTCTTCTAGTTTAGCCAGAAAATGGACTTTTATGTTTTCTCTCAAAAATCGAGTTTTCTTAGGAATTAAAAGTGATCACAGATTTTCGTTGTTTTGGCCCTACCTCTTCTAGTTTAGCCAGAAAATGGACTTTTATGTTTTCACTTAAAAATCGAGTTTTCTTAGGAATTAAAAGTGATCACAGATTATCTTTGTTTTGGCCCTAGCTCTTCTAGTTTAGCCAGAAAATGGACTTTTATGTTTTCTCTCAAAAATCGAGTTTTCTTAGGAATTAAAATTGATCACAGATTATCTTTGTTTTGGCCCTAGCTCTTCTAGTTTAGCCAGAAAATGGACTTTTATGTTTTCACCAAAAAATCGAGTTTTCTTAGGAATTAAAAGTGATCACAGATTTTCATTGTTTTGGCCCTAGCTGTTCTAGTTTAGCCAGAAAATGGACTTTTATGTTTTCACTCAAGAATCGAGTTTTCTTAGGAATTAAAAGTGATCACAGATTTTCATTGTTTTGGCCCTAGCTGTTCTAGTTCAGCCAGAAAATGGACTTTTATGTTTTCACTCAAGAATCGAGTTTTCTTAGGAATTAAAAGTGATCACAGATTTTCATTGTTTTGGCCCTAGCTCTTGTAGTTTAGCCAAAAAATGGACTTTTATGTTTTCTCTCAAAAATCGAGTTTTCTTAGGAATTAAAAGTGATCACAGATTTTAATTGTTTTGGCCCTAACTCTTCTAGTTTAGCCAAAAAATGGACTTTTATGTTTTCACTCAAAAATCGAGTTTTCTTAGGAATTAAAAGTGATCACAGATTTTCATTGTTTTGGCCCTAGCTCTTCTAGTTTAGCCAGAAAATGGACTTTTATGTTTTCACTCAAAAATCGAGTTTTCTTAGGAATTAAAGTGATCACAGATTTTCATTGTTTTGGCCCTAGCTCTTGTAGTTTAGCCAGAAATTGGACTTTTATGTTTTCTCTCAAAATCGAGTTTTCTTAGGAATTAAAAGTGATCACAGTTCTTCATTGTTTTGGCCCTAGCTCTTCTAGTTTAGCCAGAAAATGGATTTTTATGTCTTCTCTCAAAAGTCGAGTTTTCTTAGGAATTAAAAGTGATCACAGATTTTCATTGTTTTGGCCCTAGCTCTTCTAGTTTAGCCAGAAAATGGACTTTTATGTTTTCACTCAAAAATCGAGTTTTCTTAGGAATTGAAAGTGATCACAGATTTTCGTTGTTTTGGCCCTAGCTCTTCTGGTTTGGGCAGAAAATGGGCTTTTATGTTTTCACTCAAAAATCGAGTTTTCTTTGGAATTAAAAGTGATCACAGATTTTCATTGTTTTGGCCTAGCTCTTCCGGATTGGCCAGAAAATGGGCTTTTATGTTTTCACTCAAAAATCAAGTTTTCTTAGGAATTAAAAGTGATCACAGATTTTCACTGTTTTGGCCCTAGCTCTTCTAGTTTAGCCAGAAAATTGACTTTTATGTTTTTTCTCAAAAATCGAGTTTTCTTAGGAATTAAAAGTGATCACAGATTTTCACTGTTTTGGCCCTAGCTCTTCTAGTTTAGCCAGAAAATTGACTTTTATGTTTTTTCTCAAAAATCGAGTTTTCTTAGGAATTAAAGTGATCACAGATTTTCATTGTTTTGGCCCTAACTTTTCTAGTTTAGCCAGAAAATGGACTTTTATGTTTTCTCTCAAAAATCGAGTTTTCTTAGGAATTGGAAGTGATCACAGATTTTCATTGTTTTGGCCCTAGCTCTTCTAGTTTAGCCAGAAAATGGACTTTTATGTTTTCACTCAAAAATCGAGTTTTCTTAGGAATTAAAAGTGATCACAGATTTTCATTGTTTTGGCCCTAGCTCTTCTAGTTTATCCAGAAAATGGACTTTTATGTTTTCACTAAAAAATCGAGTTTTCTTAGGAATTAAAAGTGATCACAGATTTTGATTGTTTTGGCCCTAACTCTTCTAGTTTAGCCAGAAAATGGACTTTTAAGTTTTCACTCAAAAATCGAGTTTTCTTAGGAATTAAAAGTGATCACAGATTTTCATTGTTTTGGCCCTAGCTCTTGTAGTTTAGCCAAAAAATGGACTTTTATGTTTTCTCTCAAAAATCGAGTTTTCTTAGGAATTAAAAGTGATCACAGATTTTCATTGTTTTGGCCCTAGCTCTTCTAGTTTAGCCAGAAAATGGACTTTTATGTTTTCACTCAAAAATCGAGTTTTCTTAGGAATTAAAAGTGATCACAGATTTTCATTGTTTTGGCCCTAGCTCTTGTAGTTTAGCCAGAAAATGGACTTTTATGTTTTCACTGAAAAATCGAGTTTTCTTAGGAATTAAAGGTGATCACAGTTCTTCATTGTTTTGGCCCTAGCTCTTCTAGTTTAGCCAGAAAATGGACTTTTATGTCTTCTCTCAAAAGTCGAGTTTTCTTAGGAATTAAAGGTGATCACAGTTCTTCATTGTTTTGGCCCTAGCTCTTCTAGTTTAGCCAGAAAATGGACTTTTATGTTTTTCTCTCAAAAGTCGAGTTTTCTTAGGAATTAAAAGTGATCACAGATTTTCATTGTTTTGGCCCTAGCTCTTCTGGTTTGGGCAGAAAATGGGCTTTTATGTTTTCACTCAAAATCGAGTTTTCTTAGAAATTGGAAGTGATCACAGATTTTCCTTGTTTTGGCCCTAGCTCTTCTAGTTTAGCCAGAAAAAGGACTTTTATGTTTTCTCTCAAAAATCGAATTTTCTTAGGAATTAAAAGTGATCACAGATTTTCATTGTTTTGGCCCTAGCTCTTCTAGTTTAGCCAGAAAATGGACTTTTATGTTTTCTTTCAAAAATCGAGTTTTCTTAGGAATTGGAAGTGATCACAGATTTTCATTGTTTTGGCCCTAGCTCTTCTAGTTTAGCCAGAAAATGGACTTTTATGTTTTCTTTCAAAAATCGAGTTTTCTTAGGAATTGGAAGTGATCACAGATTTTCATTGTTTTGGCCCTAGCTCTTCTAGTTTGGCCAGAAAATTGACTTTTATGTTTTCTCTCAAAATTCGAGTTTTCTTAGAAATTAAAAATGATCACAGATTTTCATTGTTTTGGCCCTAGCTCTTCTAGCTTAGCAAGAAAATGGACTTTTATGTTTTCACTGAAAAATCGAGTTTTCTTAGGAATTAAAAGTGATCACAGATTTTCATTGTTTTGGCCCTAGCTCTTGTAGTTTAGCCAGAAAATGGACTTTTATGTTATGAAAAAGGACTTTTATGTTTTCTCTCAAAAATCGAATTTTCTTAGGAATTAAAAGTGATCACAGATTTTCCTTGTTTTGGCCCTTGCTCTTCTAGTTTAGCCAGAAAAAGGACTTTTATGTTTTCTCTCAAAAATCGAATTTTCTTAGGAATTAAAAGTGATCACAGATTTTCATTGTTTTGGCCCTAGCTCTTCTAGTTTAGCAAGAAATTGGACTTTTATGTTTTCTCTCAAAAATCGAATTTTCTTAGGAATTAAAAGTGATCACAGATTTTCATTGTTTTGGCCCTAGCTCTTCTAGTTTAGCCAGAAAATGGACTTTTATGTTTTCTTTCAAAATCGAGTTTTCTTAGGAATTGGAAGTGATCACAGATTTTCATTGTTTTGGCCCTAGCTCTTCTAGTTTAGCCAGAAAATGGACTTTTATGTTTTCTTTCAAAAATCGAGTTTTCTTAGGAATTGGAAGTGATCACAGATTTTCATTGTTTTGGCCCTAGCTCTTCTAGTTTAGGCCAGAAAATTGACTTTTATGTTTTCTCTCAAAATTCGAGTTTTCTTAGGAAATTAAAGTGATCACAGATTTTCATTGTTTTGGCCCTAGCTCTTCTAGCTTAGCAAGAAAATGGACTTTTATGTTTTCACTCAAAAATCGAGTTTTCTTAGGAATTAAAGTGATCACAGATTTTCATTGTTTTGGCCCTAGCTCTTGTAGTTTAGCCAGAAAATGGACTTTTATGTTTTCACTGAAAAATCGAGTTTTCTTAGGAATTAAAGTGATCACAGATTTTCATTGTTTGGCCCTAGCTCTTGTAGTTTAGCCAGAAAATGGACTTTTATGTTATGAAAAAGGACTTTTATGTTTTCTCTCAAAAATCGAATTTTCTTAGGAATTAAAGTGATCACAGATTTTCCTTGTTTTGGCCCTTGCTCTTCTAGTTTAGCCAGAAAATGGACTTTTATGTTTTCTCTCAAAAATCGAATTTTCTTAGGAATTAAAAGTGATCACAGATTTTCATTGTTTTGGCCCTAGCTCTTCTAGTTTAGCAAGAAATTGGACTTTTATGTTTTCTCTCAAAAATCGAGTTTTCTTAGGAATTAAAGTGATCACAGATTTTCATTGTTTTGGCCCTAGCTCTTCTAGTTTAGCCAGAAAATGGACCTTTATGTTTTCTTTCAAAAATCGAGTTTTCTTAGGAATTGGAAGTGATCACAGATTTTCATTGTTTTGGCCCTAGCTCTTCTAGCTTAGCAAGAAAATGGACTTTTATGTTTTCACTCAAAATCGAGTTTTCTTAGGAATTAAAAGTGATCACAGATTTTCATTGTTTTGGCCCTAGCTCTTGTAGTTTAGCCAGAAAATGGACTTTTATGTTTTCACTCAAAAATCGAGTTTTCTTAGGAATTAAAAGTGATCACAGATTTTCATTGTTATGGCCCTAGCTCTTCTAGTTTAGCCAGAAAATGGACTTTTATGTTTTCACTCAAAAATCGAGTTTTCTTAGGAATTGGAAGTGATCACAGATTTTCATTGTTTTGGCCCTAGCTCTTCTGGTTTGGGCAGAAAATGGGATTTATGTTTTCACTCAAAAATCGAGTTTTCTTAGGAATTAAAAGTGATCACAGATTTTCCATTGTTTTGGCCTAGCTCTTCCGGATTGGCCAGAAAATAGGCTTTTATGTTTTCACTCAAAAATCAAGTTTTCTTAGGAATTAAAAGTGATCACAGATTTTCATTGTTTTGGCCCTAGCTCTTGCAGTTTAGCCAAAAATGGACTTTTATGTTTTCTCTCAAAAATCGAGTTTTCTTAGGAATTAAAGTGATCACAGATTTTCATTGTTTTGGCCCTAGCTCTTCTAGCTTAGCAAGAAAATGGACTTTTAGGTTTTCACTCAAAAATCGAGTTTTCTTTGGAATTAAAAGTGATCACAGATTTTCATTGTTTTGGCCATAGCTCTTCTAGTTTAGCCAGGAAATGGACTTTATGTTTTCTCTCAAAAATCGAGTTTTCTTAGGAATTAAAAGTGATCACAGATTTTCATTGTTTTGGCCCTAGCTCTTCTAGTTTAGCCAGAAAATGGACTTTTATGTTTTCACTCAAAAATCGAGTTTTCCTAGGAATTGGAAGTGATCACAGATTTTCATTGTTTTGGGCCTAGCTCTTCCAGTTTGGCCAGAAAATGGACTTTATGTTTTCTCTCAAAAATCGAGTTTTCTTAGGAATTGGAAGTGATCACAGATTTTCATTGTTTTGGCCCTAGCTCTTGTAGTTTAGCCAGAAAATGGACTTTTATGTTTTCTTTCAAAAATCGAGTTTTCTTAGGGAATTGGAAGTGATCACAGATTTTCATTGTTTTGGCCCTAGCTCTTCCAGTTTGGCCAGAAATGGACTTTTATGTTTTCTCTCAAAACTCGAGTTTTCTTAGAAATTAAAAGTGATCACAGATTTTCATTGTTTTGGCCCTAGCTCTTCTAGTTTAGCCAGAAAATGGACTTTTATGTTTCTCTCAAAAATCGAGTTTTCTTAGGAATTGGAAAGTGATCACAGATTTCATTGTTTTGGCCCTAGCTCTTCTAGTTTAGCCAGGGAAATGGACTTTTATGTTTCTCTCAAAAATTCGAGTTTCTTAGGAATTAAAAGTGATCACAGATTTTCATTGTTTTGGCCTCTAGCTCTTCTAGTTTAGCCAGAAAATGGACTTTTATAGTTTTCTCTCAAAAATCGAGTTTTCTTAGGAATTGAAGTGATCACAGATTTTCATTGTTTTGGCCCTAGCTCTTCTAGTTTAGCCAGAAAATGGACTTTTATGGTTTTCTCTCAAAAATCGATTTTCTTAGGAATAAAAGTGATCACAGATTTTCATTGTTTGTGGCCCTAGCTCTTCTAGTTAGCCAGTGGACTTTTATGTTTCTCTCAAAATCGAGTTTTCTTAGGGATTAAAGTGATCACAGATTTTCATTGTTTTGGCCCTAGCTCTTCTAGTTAGCCAG
>NW_023995895.1:0-78321 GCF_015586225.1 Lucilia sericata
ATAGTCTAGTCTATAGTCTAGTCTATAGTCTAGTCTATAGTCTAGTCTATAGTCTAGTCTATAGTCTAGTCTATAGTCTAGTCTATAGTCTAGTCTATAGTCTAGTCTATAGTCTAGTCTATAGTCTAGTCTATAGTCTAGTCTATAGTCTAGTCTATAGTCTAGTCTATAGTCTAGTCTATAGTCTAGTCTATAGTCTAGTCTATAGTCTAGTCTATAGTCTAGTCTATAGTCTAGTCTATAGTCTAGTCTATAGTCTAGTCTATAGTCTAGTCTATAGTCTAGTCTATAGTCTAGTCTATAGTCTAGTCTATAGTCTAGTCTATAGTCTAGTCTATAGTCTAGTCTATAGTCTAGTCTATAGTCTAGTCTATAGTCTAGTCTATAGTCTAGTCTATAGTCTAGTCTATAGTCTAGTCTATAGTCTATTAGTCTAGTCTAGTCTAGTCTATAGTCTAGTCTATAGTCTAGTCATATTAGTCTATAGTCTAGTCTATAGTCTAGTCTATAGTCTATAGTCTAGGTATAGTCTAGTCTAGTCTTGTCTAGTCTAGTCTAGTCTAGTCTAGTCTATAGTCTAGTCTAGTCTAGTCTATAGTCTAGTCTATAGTCTAGTCTATAGTCTAGTCTATAGTCTAGTCTATAGTCTAGTCTATAGTCGAGTCTATAGTCTAGTCTATAGTCTAGTCTATAGTCTAGTCTATAGTCTAGTCTATAGTCTAGTCTATAGTCTAGTCTATAGTCTAGTCTATAGTCTAGTCTATAGTCTAGTCTATAGTCTAGTCTATAGTCTAGTCTATAGTCTAGTCTATAGTCTAGTCTATCTAGTCATAGTCTATCTAGTCTAGTCTATAGTCTATATAGTCTGTATATAAACTAGTGTATTGTCTAGTATATAGTTTAGTCTAGTTTATTGTCTTGTCAGCAGTCTACTAAATAGTCTTACTCCAGTGTTCGTTGTCACTGTTTATGTGTGTTAACTATTATTTTCCAACCACTTTTAGAACACTCTGCACCAGACTTCCACTGCCTTCAATTCATTCAAGATTAAAGTGTAGTTTACATAAAATTCAATTGTGGTCGCTGGAGTTTTGTCAGAATTCATTGTCTATATGGACCAAAAAAGGATTTACATTTGTTAGCAGGACTATGGTTTAGTTCTTTTTTTTTCATAAACTAGTTTAAAATAGAAAATTTTTGCAAAAACACAACATACTTTGAGGTAATTGTCCTTATTGTCGTAGTAGTATTGTTTTGTAAATGCTGCAATCATTGTTAACGATTTAACTACATCCGTAAAAGTAGTAAAAGAAATAAAAAGTGCTATAATAAATGTTTAACATATAAAGGAATTTAAGGATAATAATAAAAATAAAGTTTTTATTAATAGCAATAATCATACGTAAAGGGGTAAAAGTTTGTCATATTACTTATACGTAGAGGAAATGTTAAAAGTAATTAAAGTTATTAATGAAAATTATAACTTAACCGTTTCTGCTGTTTTTATTTGCTGGAGGCCACTTAAATGTCTACCAATAAGTTTTGTCAACATTTGTGTTGAACATTTCGTTTCGCTTTTTTGACACATTATGTTTTTTCTTTTAAATATATTTTTAAAAAATTGTTATGAAAAACTTTACCTGTAAAAATGTGTAACAATGTGTAAAATTTACACTTAACGATACAAAAATCTGACACAATGACGTGCAACTTATTTTTACGTTTTTTTTTTTTAACTTTTTTCGATAACCATCACACCCCAGCAATCAAAATATGACAAATATTTAAACAATGGTCTAGTCTAGAGTCTAGTCTATGGATTAGGCTATAGTCTAGTCTGTAGTCTAGTCTATAGTCTAGTGTATAGTCTAGTCTATAGTCTAGTCTATAGTCTAGTCTATAGTCTAGTCTATAGTCTAGTCTATAGTCTAGTCTATAGTCTAGTCTATAGTCTAGTCTATAGTCTAGTCTATAGTCTAGTCTATAGTCTAGTCTATAGTATAGTCTATAGTCTAGTCTATAGTCTAGTCTATAGTCTAGTCTATAGTCTAGTATATAGTCTAGTCTATAGTCTAGTCTATAGTCTAGTCTATAGTTTAGTCTATAGTCTAGTCCATATTTAGTCTATAGTCTAGTCTATAGTCTAGTCTATAGTCTAGTCTATAGTCTAGTCTATAGTCTAGTCTATAGTCTAGTCTAGTCTATAGTCTAGTCTATAGTCTAGTCTATAGTCTAGTCTATAGTCTAGTCTATAGTCTAGTCTATAGTCTAGTCTATAGTCTAGTCTATAGTCTAGTCTATAGTCTAGTCTATAGTCTAGTCTATAGTCTAGTCTATAGTCTAGTCTATAGTCTAGTCTATAGTCTAGTCTATAGTCTAGTCTATAGTCTAGTCTATAGTCTAGTCTATAGTCTAGTCTATAGTCTAGTCTATAGTCTAGTCTATAGTCTAGTCTATAGTCTAGTCTATAGTCTAGTCTATAGTCTAGTCTATAGTCTAGTCTATAGTCTAGTCTATAGTCTAGTCTATAGTCTAGTCTATAGTCTAGTCTATAGTCTAGTCTATAGTCTAGTCTATAGTCTAGTCTATAGTCTAGTCTATAGTCTAGTCTATAGTCTAGTCTATAGTCTAGTCTATAGTCTAGTCTATAGTCTAGTCTATAGTCTAGTCTATAGTCTAGTCCATAGTCTAGTGTATAGTCTAGTCTAAAGTCTAGTCTATGGTCTAGTTTGTAGTCTAGTCTATAGTATAGTTCATAGTTTATTTTATAGTCCAGTCTTTTTGTTTCTTTTCTTTGGTTTCCTTTTGTTCGCTGGGTTATTTGGTTAATAGTTTTTTTTATTTATTTTTTATCTTAACACATTGTTTACCAAGTTTTCTCCTGTACGAAAATGTAACACCAGACTTGATCGCATGTTTTATACTCAGAAAAAAAAGATTAAAATCTTTACATTATGTCACTTTAAAACAGTCATCATTGTCATCAATGACAACAACATAATGCTTTAAAGCAGCAGCAACATCTGCAGCATCGTCATCCCTGTCATTATCGTGCAACAACAATATGTTTTATTGTCATTATTATTAACTTAATATTGTGTGTGTTAAAATATAAAAATCGTTTTTTCTAGGCAAAATTTCAGGAAAAATGTCAATAGGAAAATATGAAAGAAAACTAACAAAAGAATGATAAATTATCTTAACAATTTACATTTATCCTACGGGTTTTGAAAAAAACATTTAATAGAACTCTGAACTCTTCTTGCCATTTTAATAATTATTTTTTTGTTTAACTTTTACTATAGATGGATGGACAGACAGACAGACATCCGTGCATGATTTATATGTGTGAAATTTAACATATTGTTACTGATATGAGATTTTCTTGTTTTATTTGTAATTTACATCATTAAAAAAGATTTAACTGGTAACCACCCACACATACATACATATTAATAATATGCTTGTAAATCAATCATAAAGTATTAAAAAGTTTTAAAACATAAGGATTAAAGGATTTTTAATGTATATTTGTTGTTAATCAATGCTATATGTTTTTGCACACACAGAAATTATATGTAAATGTATTAATTATAGTAATTTAATATAATTTAATTAACAACTTTATAGCAAAAGTCTATATTTGTGTTGTAAATAAAATATATTTACTTTTATCTGAGTTTATGTTTTTATTGTAAATGAGGAATTACAATTAACAAGAGTTTTAATAATAATATGTAATTATATTTAAGTAGAGATTGTTAATAACAATTTTTTCAAAGAAAAATTTAAAAATGGTTAAAAAAATTATATTATTGAATTTTAAACACTAGAGGCTAGACAATAGACAACGCTATAGATTACTTTATAGACTAAACTATAAACTAGACTATACACTAGAGTATAGACTAGACTATAGACTAGACTATAGACTAGACTATAGACTAGACTATAGACTAGACTATAGACTAGACTATAGACTAGACTATAGACTAGACTATAGACTAGACTATAGACTAGACTATAGACTAGACTATAGACTAGACTATAGACTAGACTATAGACTAGACTATAGACTAGACTATAGACTAGACTATAGACTAGACTATAGACTAGACTATAGACTAGACTATAGACTAGACTATAGACTAGACTATAGACTAGACTATAGACTAAACTATAACTAACTATACACTAGAGTATAGACTAGACTATAGACTAGACTATAGACTAGACTATAGACTAGACTATAGACTAGATTATAGACTAGACTATAGACTAGACTATAGACTAGACTATAGACTAGACTATAGACTAGACTATAGACTAGACTATAGACTAGACTATAGACTAGACTAGACTAGACTATAGACTAGACTATAGACTAGACTATAGACTAGACTATAGACTAGACTATAGACTAGACTATAGACAAGACTATAGACTAGACTATAGACTAGACTATAGACTAGACTATAGACTAGACTATAGACTAGACTATAGACAAGACTATAGACTAGACTATAGACTAGACTATAGACTAGACTATAGACTAGACTATAGACTAGACTATAGACTAGACTATAGACTAGACTATAGACTAGACTATAGACTAGACTATAGACTAGACTATAGACTAGACTAGACTAGACTAGACTAGACTATAGACTAGACTATAGACTAGACTATACTAGACTATAGACTAGACTATAGACTAGACTATAGACTAGACTATAGACTAGACTATAGACTAGACTATAGACTAGACTATAGACTAGACTATAGACTAGACTATAGACTAGACTATAGACTAGACTATTGACTAGACTATAGACTAGACTATAGACTAGACTATAGACTAGACTATAGACTAGACTATAGACTAGACTATAGACTAGACTATAGACTAGACTATAGACTAGACTATGACTAGACTATAGACTAGCTAGAGACTAGACTATAGACTAGACTATAGACTAGACTATAGACTAGACTATAGACTAGACTATAGACTAGACTATAGACTAGACTATAGACTAGACTATAGACTAGACTATCTAGACTATAGACTAGACTATAGACTAGACTATAGACTAGACTATAGACTAGACTATAGACTAGACTATAGACTAGACTATAGACTAGACTATAGACTAGACTATAGACTAGACTATAGACTAGACTATAGACTAGACTATAGACTAGACTATAGACTAGACTATAGACTAGACTATAGACTAGACTATAGACTAGACTATAGACTAGACTATAGACTAGACTATAGACTAACTGACTATAACTAGACTATACACTAGAGTATAGACTAGACTATAGACTAGACTATAGACTAGACTATAGACTAGACTATAGACTAGACTATAGACTAGACTATAGACTAGACTATAGACTAGACTATAGACTAGACTATAGACTAGACTATAGACTAGACTATAGACTAGACTATAGACTAGACTATAGACTAGAGTATAGACTAGACTATAGACTAGACTATAGACTAGACTATAGACTAGACTATAGACTAGACTATAGACTAGACTATAGACTAGAGTATAGACTAGACTATAGACTAGACTATGACTAGACTATAGACTAGACTATAGACTAGACTATAGACTAGACTATAACTAGACTATAGACTAGACTATAGACTAGACTATAGACTAGACTATAGACTAGACTATAGACTAGACTATAGACTAGACTATATACTAGACTATAGACTAGACTATAGACAGACTATAGACTAGACTATAGACTAGACTATAGACTAGACTATAGACTAGACTATAGACTAGACTATAGACTAGACTATAGACTAGACTATAGACTAGACTATAGACTAAACTATAAACTAGACTATACACTAGAGTATAGACTAGACTATAGACTAGACTATAGACTAGACTATAGACTAGACTATAGACTAGATTAGACTAGACTATAGACTAGACTATAGACTAGACTATAGACTAGACTATAGACTAGACTATAGACTAGACTATAGACTAGACTATAGACTAGACTATAGACTAGACTATAGACTAGACTATAGACTAGACTATAGACTAGACTATAGACTAGACTATAGACTAGACTATAGACAGACTATAGACTAGACTATAGACTAGACTATAGACTACTTAGACTAGACTATAGACTAGACTATAGACAACTATAGACTAGACTATAGACTAGACTATAGACTAGACTATAGACTAGACTATAGACTAGACTATAGACTAGACTAGACTAGACTATAGACTAGACTTAGACTAGACTATAGACTAGACTATAGACTAGACTATAGACTAGACTATAGACTAGACTATAGACTAGACTATAGACTAGACTATAGACTAGACTATAGACTAGACTATAGACTAGACTATAGACTAGACTATAGACTAGACTATAGACTAGACTATAGACTAGACTATAGACTAGACTAACTATACTATAGACTAGACTATAGACTAAGATAGACTAGACTATAGACTAGACTATAGACTAGACTATAGACTAGACTATAGACTATATAGACTAGACTATAGACTAGACTATAGACTAGACTATAGACTAGACTATAGACTAGACTATAGACTAGACTATAGACTAGACTATAGACTAGACTATAGACTAGACTATAGACTAGACTATAGACTAGACTATAGACTAGACTATAGACTAGACTATAGACTAGACTATAGACTAGACTATAGACTAGACTATAGACTAGACATAGACTAGACTATACTAGACTATAGACTAGACTATAGACTAGACTATAGACTAGACTATAGACTAGACTATAGACTAGACTATAGACTAGACTATAGACTAGACTATAGACTAGACTATAGACTAGACTATAGACTAGACTATAGACTAGACTATAGACTAGACTATAGACTAGACATAGACTAGATAGACTAGACTATAGACTAGACTATAGACTAGACTATAGACTAGACTATAGAAGACTATAGACTAGACTATAGACTAGACTATAGACTAGACTATAGACTAGACTATAGACTAGACTATAGACTAGACTATAGACTAGACTATAGACTAGACTATAGACTAAACTTTAGACTAGACTGTAGCCTAGACTCTGTACTAGACTATAGACTGGTATACATCTAGGCAAGACTAGACTATATACTATAGACTGGAGTATAGACTAGACTATAGACTAGACCATAGTCTAGACTATATACTATACTATATACACTATATACTGCGCAGTTTAGTCTGGACTGTAGACTGGACTATAGTCTGGACTGTAGACTGGACTATAGTCTGGACTGTAAATAGACTATAGTCTGGACTACAGTTTAGGCTAAATATTAGACTATTCTCTGAATTAGCATTTTAATTTCTTTGCATTCATTTCTGTTTAATTTTGTTGTTTCTTACACTTTTATATTCCCTTTTAATTTATTTATTTTGTTCTTGTATGTTTGCTGTTCATTTTAGTTACTATTTATTTGTTTGTTTTTTGCACATTTTTATTTGTTATACACTAATTGATATTTTGTGATTAAGAACACAAGATAAGTCACATGTTCATGTTTAACATGGTGTATTTTGTTGAAAAGTAATTACTAATGCATGTAAAGAAAAACAGTAGAAGGACAGCTTTCTGTTTGAAATAAACTGAAAGTATGTTGAAATAAAATCAATCATACGCTGTGTTATACAAAACTAAAATTTAATATTACTCATACGCCTTTAGTTGTAATTACAATTTGACAATTCCGTTAAATTTTTCTTTCATTGTTTCCCTATTAAGAGGTTCCACTGTTTATTAAATTAAGCCCTTTGGTGTTCAACAAAAACTTTATTAAGACAAAACACTCTTTAATATCAGTGGACCAATAAGTCTATATTGTTCTTAACTGTATTGTTTAAGTCTCTCATGTTGTTGGTTGTTTTATTTGTTTCGCACAAACATGTAATGAGTTGCAAATGTTGTTTATCTAATTAATCGCTTAAACAAGTATGTGTGTGAATATTTACAAGGGGAAAATTAGAATTAAGTTAATGTACAACATTAAATTGTTAAAACACATTGTTTGTTATTTATGTATTTAAGTGTAAACACATACATACCTACATATACATATATTTATAAGAGTGTATGTGCATATGTAGGTATTTATGTAATTGTTATAAAGTTGTTTCTCTATGTGTCTATTATATTAAGTGTATTAAGTGTTGACGTGTTAAGTACTCGTAAAATATACATTTTTCACAAAATATTCCACCAAAAACACAAAGCTAAACACCCCAAAACATCCGTAATATATAAACATAAATACCTACAGAACACCACATGTCGGCAGAAATACTCCTACTTTTATGTTCACACCTAAACATAGTCACATTGTTATACATCTAGACAAATTCATTGACCATAATGCGTACGCTTTTCTCCTAAATGTGGTCACGTTAATACAATTACTTGTTAACTTTTACAAAAAATACTACCTATACACACACCCATACTCACGCACAAAATTTTACACCCCTACAGAAACATTCAAACATCCTTCTATACATATACTACATACATGCTCGCGCCATACTCTCGTTTAATGAGTCACTTTAATGTAACAGTTACAGTTTTACAAATTTATTTATGTTCTGAATTTCCGTGTGCCATTTGGAAATTCTTGGTGATGAAGTTAAATTTTGTGGGTTCTGTGTTTACTATGAGAATTTGCTGTACTTTTGGGTGTGAGTCAGTAGTGTGAATCTGTTCTAGTTTGCGAGATTTCATAAAACTTGACACTTTAGTCTAATCTGCAGTAGTCTAGTCTAATAGTCTAGTCTATAGTCTAGTCTACAGTAGTCTCTAGTCTAGTCTAAGTCTAGTCTATAGTCTAGTCTATAGTCTAGTCTATAGTCTAGTCATGTCTAGTCTATAGTCTAGTCTATAGTCTAGTCTAGTCTATAGTCTAGTCTATAGTCTAGTCTATAGTCTAGTCTATAGTCTAGTCTATAGTCTAGTCTATAGTCTAGTCTATAGTCTAGTCTATAGTCTAGTTATAGTCTAGTCTATAGTCTAGTCTATAGTCTAGTCTATAGTCTAGTCTATAGTAGTCTATAGTCTATAGTCTAGTCTATAGTCTAGTCTATAGTCTAGTCTATAGTCTAGTCTATAGTCTAGTCTATAGTCTAGTCTATAGTCTAGTCTATAGTCTAGTCTAGAGTCTAGTCTATAGTCTAGTCTATAGTCTAGTCATATAGTCTAGTCTATAGTCTAGTCTATAGTCTAGTCTATAGTCTAGTCTATAGTCTAGTCTATAGTCTAGTCTATAGTCTAGTCTATAGTCTAGTCTATAGTCTAGTCTATAGTCTAGTCTATAGTCTAGTCTATAGTCTAGTCTATAGTCTAGCTATAGTCTAGTCTATAGTCTAGTCTATAGTCTAGTATATAGTCTAGTCTATAGTCTAGTCTATAGTCTAGTCTATAGTCTAGTCTATAGTCTAGTCTACTAGTCTAGTCTATAGTCTAGTCTATAGTCTAGTCTATAGTCTAGTCTATAGTCTAGTCTATAGTCTAGTCTATAGTCTAGTATATAGTCTAGTCTATAGTCTTAGTCTATAGTCTAGTCTATAGTCTAGTCTATAGTCTAGTCTATAGTCTAGTCTATAGTCTAGTCATAGTCTAGTCTATAGTCTAGTCTATAGTCTAGTCTATATTCTAGTCTATAGTCTAGTCTATAGTCTAGTCTATAGTTAGTCTATAGTCTAGTCTATAGTCTAGTCTATAGTCTAGTCTATAGCCTAGGTCTATGTCTAGCCTATAGTCTATGTCTATAGTCCTATAGGTCTAGTCTATAGTCTAGTCTGAGATCTAGTCTATAGTCTAGTCTATAGTCTAGTCTATAGTCTAGTCTATAGTCTAGTCTACAGTCTAGTCTATAGTCTAGTCTACAGTCTATGATCCAGAGTATGTATAGTCTAGTGTATTTATTTTTACTTTTCCTATAAATTATTAATTTCTTTAATTTTTAAATTTCATTAAAAATATTTTTTTCTTTACTTTTCTTTGCAGGTATGATTTGGATTATAATTTTGTCTATTTATGGGTCTTTTTCAAAGATAACGTATATAATCACATTTATAACCTAACAGACTTTAATACACACACATTTATGTGTTTATCCTTATATCTAAAATATCTCTGGTAAGTTATTTTTTAAGCAAAATATTTTTCTTTTTATTAACTTTAGTATTTTTCTTATAAAATTTCAAGTAAAATTTTCTATAAACAGAATTTATTTACTGGCAATAAAAATAATATTGTAAGACTTTCTTTAGAAAAGCAAATATTTTTCTATTTAGAAAATGTAAAACCTTTAATAGATATTTAAATGTAAAGTGCACAAATATAAGTCTAAAAAGATTTATAAATTTATTTAAAAGCTATTTTGTACTTATAGCTGTTGTATTTTATAGATTTAAAATATATTTTCTAAACAACATACTCATGTTTTCCTATATAACTACATGAGGTCCTTCTAAGCAAATAAATTGATTTCTAACTGCTAAAGAAGTTACAGCAAAATAAGAAATATTTTAAATTGTAAATTTAATAAAAGAAAGCAACATAGTCTCAAGATTTAACAAGTGTTTTTTCTATGAAATTTTCAAATACAATTTCAAATCCTCACTTCCCAACCCTGTTTTAAACTATGACAATTTGCAGAAATTTGTTTGTGATAAGTAAGTGTGTGTGACTAAGTACACTTGTATTCATGCGAGTAGTATTTGTAGCAAAATATTTATTTTTTAACAATTCAATAGATATAAATTTTCTTCAAGTGGTTTCATTTATCCTTGTAACAAAAGATTATGGTTTTATTTGATGATGTATTTATGGGAAATCTGATATACATACACATACTCAAAGTATATAAATATGATTATGATGTGAATTTAAGTAAGTAAATGTGACACTTTTCTAAAGAGATGTCACTAAGGAAGATACATACTTTTCTAAAGAAGTTATAGAATATAATACACGTGCAGACTATACGATGGATTATTGATTACGGTTTTTTTAAATCAGACAATTGACAACATCCTTTACGATCTAAAATAGGATATAGTCTAAAGAATTGGCTATTATCTAGTGTATAATGTATATAGTCTAGTCTACAATGTAGTCTATAGTATAATCTTTAGTGTAGGCTATAGTCTAGTCTATGGTCTAGTCTACAGTTTAGTCTAGTCTATAGTCTAGTCTATAGTCTAGTCTATGTCTAGTCTATAGTCTAGTCTATAGTCTAGTCTATAGTCTAGTCTATAGTCTAGTCTATAGTCTAGTCTATAGTCTAGTCTATAATCTGGTCTATAGTCTAGTCTATAGTCTAGTCTATAGTCTAGTCTAGTCTATAGTTAGTCTATAGTCTAGTCTATAGTCTAGTCTATAGTCTAGTCTATAGTCTAGTCTATAGTCTAGTCTATAGTCTAGTCTATAGTCTAGTCTATAGTCTAGTCTATAGTGGTATGTCTAGTCTATAGTCTAGTCTATAGTCTAGTCTATAGTCTAGTCTATAGTCTAGTCTTAGTCTAGTCTATAGTCTAGTCCTATAGTCTAGTCTATAGTCTAGTCTATAGTCTAGTCTATAGTCTAGTCTATAGTCTAGTCTATAGTCTAGTCTATAGTCTAGTCTATAGTCTAGTCTATAGTCTAGTCTATAGTCTAGTCTATAGTCTAGTCTATAGTCTAGTCTATAGTCTAGTCTATAGTCTAGTCTATAGTCTAGTCTATAGTCTAGTCTATAGTCTAGTCTATAGTCTAGTCTATAGTCTAGTCTATAGTCTAGTCTATAGTCTAGTCTATAGTCTAGTCTATAGTCTAGTCTATAGTCTAGTCTATAGTCTAGTCTATAGTCTAGTCTATAGTCTAGTCTATAGTCTAGTCTATAGTCTAGTCTATAGTCTAGTCTATAGTCTAGTCTATAGTCTAGTCTATAGTCTAGTCTATAGTCTAGTCTATAGTCTAGTCTATAGTCTAGTCTATAGTCTAGTCTATAGTCTAGTCTATAGTCTAGTCTATAGTCTAGTCTATAGTCTAGTCCTATAGTCTAGTCTATAGTCTAGTCTATAGTCTAGTCTATAGTCTAGTCTATAGTCTAGTCTGTAGTCTAGTCCATAGTCTAGTCTATAGTCTAGTCTATAGTCTAGTCTATAGTCTAGTCTATAGTTAGTCTATAGTCTAGTCTATAGTCTAGTCTATAGTCTAGTCTATAGTCTAGTCTAAGGTCTAGTCTATAGTCCTAGTCTATTAGTCTAGTCTATAGTCTAGTCTATAGTCTAGTCTATAGTCTAGTCTTAGTCTAGTCTATAGTCTAGTCTATAGTCTAGTCTATAGTCTTAGTCTAGTAGTCTAGTCTATAGTCTAGTCTATAGTCTAGTCTATAGTCTAGACTATAGTCTAGTCTATAGTCTAGTCTCTAGTCTAGTCTATAGTCTAGTCCTATAGTCTAGTCTATAGTCTAGTCTATAGTCTAGTCTATAGTCTCGTCTATAGTCTAGTCTATAGTCTAGTTCTATAGTACTAGTCCTATAGTCTAGTCTATAGGTCTAGTCTATAGTCTAGTCTATAGTCTAGTCTATAGTCTAGTCTATAGTCCTAGTCTATAGTCCTAGTCTATAGTCTAGTCTATAGTCTAGTCTATACTCTAGATCAACAGTCTAGTTTGTACTCTAATCTACAGTATAGTCTATAGCCTAGTCTATAGTCTTGTCTATACTCTAATCTATAGTCTAGTCTATAGCCTAGTCTATAGTCCTGACTATGGTCTGCAGTCCTGACTATAGTCTATAGTCCTGACTATAGTCTAAAGTCCTGACTATAGTCTATAGTGCAGACTGTAGTCTATAGTCCAGACTATAGTCCATATATAGACCTGATTATAGTCTATAGTCCTGATTATAGTCTATAGTCCTGATTATAGTCTATAGTCCTGATTATAGTCTATAGTCCTGACTATAGTCTATAGTCCAAATATAGACTATAGTCCCGACTATAGTCTATAGTCCCGACCATAGTCTATAGTCCCGACTATAGTCTATAGTCCCGACTATAGTCTATAGTCCCGACTATAGTCTATAGTCCCGACTATAGTCTATAGTCCCGACTATAGTCTATAGTCCCGACTATAGTCTATAGTCCCGACTATAGTCTATAGTCCCGACTATAGTCTATAGTCCCGACTAAAGTCTATAGTCCCGACTATAGTCTATAGTCCCGACTATAGCCTATAGTCCCGACTATAGTCTATAGTCCCGACTATAGTCTATAGTCCCGACTATAATCTATAGTCCCGACTTTAGTCTATAGCCCTGAATATAGTTTATAGTCCTGACTATAGTCTACAGTTTTGACTATAATTTATAGTCCTGGCTATAGTCTATTGTGCTGTCTATAGTCTGTAGTCCTGACTTAGTCTATGGTCCTGACTATAATCTATATACCCGACTATAGTCTATAGCCCCGACTGTAGTCTAGTCAATTGTCCTGATTATAGTCTATATTGCTGACTATAGTCTATAGTCCTGGCTATAGTCTATAGTCCCGACTATAGTTTATAGTCCCATCTATAGTCCCGACTATAATCTATAGTCCTGACTGTAGCTTATAGTCCTGACGATAGTCGATAGTTCTGTTAGTGTCAGACTATAGTCTACACCTGAGTCTATAGTTCAGGCTACAGTTAGACCTAAAACGTGACTATTTAGTGGCATTTAAGAGTATTATTTCTATTGTAAACTTAGTTTCTCTATTTCTCTCTTTCTCTGAAAACATTGCATAACATAGAATTCCTTAGTTACTTCCCATTTAACTTAATTTTTTTTTACTTAAACTACAACAAGTGTTTTTTTTAGTTGCTATTTCCCATAACAACATTTTATTTCCTTTAAAACTCTTGTTCTTGATGTTCTTACGCACTCTAAAAGAGAGTTCTCTGAGAGTTCTTTGTTTTGTTTATGTTTTTGCAAAATCTCTGGCTATTTATTCGCTATTCTTTGTTTTGCTATACAAATTCTTTGTGTTTACCGGTTTTTAGAGGTGGGTTTTGGGGTGTGTGTGTGTCTGTTTGTTTGAATGAGAGTCTAACGGTGAATGAATGTTGTTGTCGTGTTTTTAAATAGAACAAATTTACGAAGTGCTTATGTAGCGAAGAGTCGTATGTAAGTGTAAAACGAAATGATGTAGTTAGTAAAATTTAGTTTGTTTTTCTTTTTACTCAGACACACACACATGTTGGCTGTTACATAGTTGTGTAAGTATGTATGGCTGTATATATGTGAGTATTGTGTAAATATGCCTGCTATTTTCTTGTTGTTTTTGTTGCTGTATTAAAAAAAATCGGCTTTTTTTCAGTTAGAGGAGTCAAGTATTTTTGTTGGATTTTTATTATTGTTGTTGTTTCTAAACATTTATAAATTTTTGTTGATGTTGTTGATGATGATGATGTTGTTGTTGATTACATGTAGATGACGATTGCTAGAGCTGCTGTGAGCTAGCTATTGTTGTTGCTGTTGGTTTGGTGCTGCTGCTGCTGTAAATTGCACTCCAATTGCTGTTCAGTCAGTTGCCGCTAAGAACTCAAACTGTACGGTTGTGTCTTTATTTTCGTTGCGATACAAAATTTTTCTTCTTCTTACGAAATTCGCCATTGAACAATTCATTGTTTTGTTCCGTTTCCGTTTTGCGTTAAAAACTCCTCTTTACATTATTTATTGTTATTGTTGTTCTTTTAACATATTTCTTTCTTTTGTAAGGAAATGAGTGTTTGTAAGACGTTATGTGTATATTTTCTAATGTTTTATTGTGTTTTCGTGGTAGATTTTTTCATTCTTGACTTTTAAATTGTTGTTTTTTCTTTTGTCGTGCGATTCCTGGTAAACTATTCGTTATAAAACGTGTGGTTTTGTTCTTATGGCTGGTTAAATACGGTGCAGCAAATAGTGAAAAAAGACTAAGAGAAAAAAAAACATATTTGACGCCTTTTTGTCTAGAGTTTGTTATACAAGACAGCCACCACAAAAAAACAACGAATGCAACAAAAAACTAAATAATTGTACCAAATTTTTAATATGGCAAAGTTAATAAATGTTTTTTGGCACAATTTAAGTGGGTGAATTTATTGCTCTATATTTTTTTTTATTCTGTTCTGTTTTAACAGTTTACTTCTTATGGAAGTTTAGCTGCTAGACTAGCATTGTGTCTGTTTCTATATAAAGGAAAAAATTCTAAGAGTGTGTAATAAATAGTTATAAAAAACCGGAAATTTTGAGCAATCAATTTGTTTTTCAATGGCCTCTACTTAAAATAAAAAATAAATTATAAAAAAAAAATTCAATAACAAAATGTTTCTAAAATAAAAAAAATAATTTTTCATAAAAATTTTAACAAAAATTACATCCTAACTAAATTAAAACAAATAACTAATAACAAAAGAATTTAAAGAAATTGAAAAAATAATAAAAAAAAAATCTTGTTAAAGTAATAACTAAATAAAATCTGATAAGAAATAATTATCTTTAAAAAAATCTCAATAAATGTATTCAAAGGTAAATTATATTTAAATAAAAGTAAATTTTTCTAAAAAAGAATTTTGTGTGTTTTAGCAGAAATGAGAAGAATTATAATAATTTAAGAAAATTGTTCAGGAAAACTTAAAGTCAAATTTAAACAAAAAAAAAGAAAAAAAAAATAAAAAAAAATATTTCATATTTTTACTGAATATTAGAGTTAATACTATGAACTGTCTAGTGAAATAAAAAAATGCACAAATTGATTTAAAACTAAACAAGTAAAAATTTATAGTCGGACATGGCTAACCATATGATACCCTACCCTACGGTTGTATGGGAACTCTACGAAATAATGAAGCGATTTTAGCCATTTTCAATAGGCTTCGTCCTTGAGTATGTGCCAAATTTCATGAAATTATCTTCAAAATTGGACCTGTAGAGTGCGCACAAGGTTAACATGAACACACAGACGGACAGACAGACAGGCAGACAGACAGACAGACAGACAGACAGACAGACAGACAGACAGACAGACGGACAGACAGGTATAGCTAAATCGACTAAGAAAGTGATCTTAAAATTGGTATACTTTAAGGTGGACCATTTTGTAGGAGCAATATTTTAGGGTGCTACAAACATCAGCACAAATGCATAATACCCTCCCCACTATAGTGGTGTAGGGTATAAAAATATTAAAATGTTTTGGAAGATTTAAACTATTCTTTTTTGTATAATTCGAAACTGAACACTAGTTAGTTAGTTAGTTAGTTAGTTAGTTAGTTAGTTAGTTAGTTAGTTAGTTAGTTACTTAGTTAGTTAGTTAGTTAGTTAGTTAGTTAGTTAGTTAGTTAGTTAGTTAGTTAGTTAGTTAGTTAGTTAGTTAGTTAGTTAGTTAGTTAGTTAGTTAGTAGTTAGTTAGTTAGTTAGTTAGTTAGTTAGTTAGTTAGTTAGTTAGTTAGTTAGTTAGTTAGTTAGTTAGTTAGTAGTTAGTTAGTTAGTTAGTTAGTTAGTTAGTTAGTTAGTTAGTTAGTTAGTTAGTTAGTTAGTTAGTTAGTTAGTAGTTAGTTAGTTAGTTAGTTAGTTAGTTAGTTAGTTAGTTAGTTAGTAGTTAGTTAGTTAGTTAGTTAGTTAGTTAGTTAGTTAGTTAGTTAGTTAGTTAGTTAGTTAGTTAGTTAGTTAGTTAGTAGTTAGTTAGTTAGTTAGTTAGTTAGTTAGTTAGTTAGTTAGTTAGTTAGTTAGTTAGTTAGTTAGTTAGTTAGTTAGTTAGTTAGTTAGTAGTTAGTTAGTTAGTTAGTTAGTAGTTAGTTAGTTAGTTAGTTAGTTAGTTAGTTAGTTAGTTAGTAGTTAGTTAGTTAGTTAGTTAGTTAGTTAGTTAGTTAGTTAGTTAGTTAGTTAGTTAGTTAGTTAGTTAGTTAGTAGTTAGTTAGTTAGTTAGTTAGTAGTTAGTTAGTTAGTTAGTTAGTAGTTAGTTAGTTAGTTAGTTAGTTAGTTAGTTAGTTAGTTAGTTAGTTAGTTAGTTAGTTAGTTAGTTAGTTAGTAGTTAGTGTTAGTTAGTTAGTTAGTTAGTTAGTTAGTTAGTTAGTAGTTAGTTAGTTAGTTAGTTAGTTAGTTAGTTAGTTAGTAGTTAGTTAGTAGTAGTTAGTTAGTTAGTAGTTAGTTAGTTAGTTAGTTAGTTAGTAGTTAGTTAGTTAGTTAGTTAGTTAGTAGTAATACATTTTAATAATACATTTTTATTAAAAATAATTTAGTAGAGATTATTTCTCAAACGATTAATCGAATAATTTTGAAACGAATAATCGATTAAATTTAATCGAATGAAAGGTGTTAAAAGTACTGTTTTACTAATATTGCTTAAAAAAGTACTTTTTTAATAATTTTGCTAAAAAAAGTAAACATTTTATGAATCCCATTTCTTTGATTTGCTGAAAAGGAGGCGTATGAGTGTTGAGTATTTTTGAAATTTTCTATTATTACTTATGCGTGTAGGAGTCTTCACTAAATAAGCAACTGCCATCACAGGAACATGTGTTTCTTACTAAATATTTAATACAATATTCATCAAACATTCCGTTTCAGAAACTTGAAACAAAACACTACATATTTTTTTAATTTATTTATTTACTATTTTACTAAAGTTTCCGTAATGAATTTTAAATAGTTTGAAAATTAAACCATTACTAGCTGATCTTATAGAAACTAAAAACACCAAAAAGTTTTTTACTTAAAAACCCTTAACAAATGAATTCTTTAACACCACAACTCCCTATTACTTACAACATTTATTCTACGCTAAAATAAAGTTAACTTAACTACTCGAAGTTTTACACATATAAAATGATAAATAATTAAAAAAACAAAACTACTGCTACAAAACTTTTACATTAGAACTTAAATAACAGAAAAAAACTAAAAAGAGCAAAACTCAAACTCATATAAAAAACTAAAATTAAACATTAAACAATTAACAAAAGGTTTCATTTACACAGAAATACTCAAACATTACAAACTAAAACTTCAAACTAAACTAAATACTTTTATCTTTATTACTACTATATACACTTAAAAGCCAAAGGATAAATAACAAAATCATAGACAGAGAAAAAAAGAAACAGTGGTATGCGGAATAAAATGAACAAATAGAAAAATCTAAAGGATTTCAATATGTATAAACATTTAAAAATAAACACTTAAACCCACTTCCTTTTTAACGGATATTGGCTTTAGTGGATTATAGTTAGTAAAAGGCCAAGATTTTTATTTAGATTCTTTTGTTAGTTGTGGTTATTCTATAGTGTGTCTGGTACATACATAGATTCTAAAATTTATACTTTGTATTATAGTCTGTTTGCTATTAGTCCTCGCATATAGATTTTATACCTCACTCCTCATTTGCATTCATCCATTCTCAAACTAATAAAATCATTATTAAAACAAAAGTTGATATTGTTTTAGTTTTTTCTCTCTCTCTTTTTAATACATTTATAAGTATTTGAGCTTAAATTGTTATAGAGTGTTGTAAATAAAATCAATTTGGTTTTATAATGAAAAGTTTTGTAATTAGCAATAACCGACGAAATAAAGTGTATAACTATATAAATATAAACTAAATAAAATAGATTTAATTTTCATAAGAAACAGAGGTAGAGTAGGAAAAAGGCGGGAGACTAAGCAGAACTAGAACAGAACTAGAACAGAACTAGAACAGAACTAGAACAAAACTAGAAACAGAACTAGAACAGAACTAGAACAGAACTAGAATAGAACTAGAACTAGAACAGAACTAGAACTGAACTAGAGCAGAACTAGAACAGAACTAAAATAGAACTAGAACAAAACTAGAACAGAACTAGAACTGAACTAGAACAGAACTAGAACAGAACTAGAACAGAACTAGAACAAAACTAGAACAGAACTAGAGCAAACAGAACTAGAACAGAACTAGAACAGAACTAGAAACAGAACTAGAACAGAACTAGAACAGAACTAGAACAGAACTAGAACAGAAACTAGAACAGAACTAGAACAGAACTAGAACAGAACTAGAACAGAACTAGAACAGAACTAGAACAGAACTAGAACAGAACTAGAACAGAACTAGAACAGAACTAGAACAGAACTAGAACAGAACTAGAACAGAACTAGAACAGAACTAGAACAGAACTAGAACAGAACTAGAACAGAACTAGAACAGAACTAGAACAAGAACTAGAACAGAACTAGAACAGAACTAGAACTAGAACAGAACTAGAACAGAACTAGAACAGAACTAGAACGAACTAGAACAGAACTAGAACAGAACTAGAAACAGAACTAGAACAGAACTAGAACTAGAACTAGAACTAGAACAGAACTAGAACAGAACTAGAACAGAACTAGAACAGAACTAGAACAGAACTAGAACAGAACTAGAACAGAACTAGAACAGAACTAGAACAGAACTAGAACAGAACTAGAACAGAACTAGAACAGAACTCAGAACTAGAACAGAACTAGAACAGAACTAGAACAGAACTAGAACAGAACTAGAACAGAACTAGAACAGAACTAGAACAGAACTAGAACAGAACTAGAACAGAACTAGAACAGAACTAGAACAGAACTAGAACAGAACTAGAACAGAACTAGAACAGAACTAGAAACAGAACTAGAACAGAACTAGAACAGAACTAGAACAGAACTAGAACAGAACTAGAACAGAACTAGAACAGAACTAGAACAGAACTAGAACAGAACTAGAACAGAACTAGAACAGAACTAGAACAGAACTAGAACAGAACTAGAACAGAACTAGAACAGAACTAGAACAGAACTAGAACAGAACTAGAACAGAACTAGAACAGAACTAGAACAGAACTAGAACAGAACTAGAACAGAACTAGAACAGAACTAGAACAGAACTAGAACAGAACTAGAACAGAACTAGAACAGAACTAGAACAGAACTAGAACAGAACTAGAACAGAACTAGAACAGAACTAGAACAGAACTAGAACAGAACTAGAACAGAACTAGAACAGAACTAGAACAGAACTAGAACAGAACTAGAACAGAACTAGAACAGAACTAGAACAGAACTAGAACAGAACTAGAACAGAACTAGAACAGAACTAGAAAGAACTAGAACAGAACTAGAAACAGAACTAGAGCAAAGCTAAAACAGAACTAAATTAGAACCCTAAAACTGAACTGAACAGAACGGAACGAAAAATTTTGCCCATTTCACACATTTCCCCTTTGCTCCAACCCTGCTTACTTTACACACTTATCCACTTAGTCGTCTCTCTAATACATTTTTCCACTAGATTTTTATTGTCGATAAATAAAATAAATGATTGGTATTATATAGTGTTTATAATTTGCTTAACAATTTTAGCGCATTTTAGTTTCAAATTATTTCGAACGACCTATTAGTTAGCCGCACTTTAGATATTGGCTTTGATTTTACATTGTAGTTTAACAACAAAATATAATTAAATTTGCTTAAAAATATTTATAGTTGTTGCCTTTGGCGGTGTGTTCATCTAATAATTGAACATTTGACAGCTGGTTGTCAGTGTATGTGTGTTGAGCTAATCAGTTAGCAATTAAATGACAGTAAAATAAAAAAGGGATTTATCTATTAAATTGTTAAATGATGTAGGAAACTATTGTTTAAATTTGGAAAACCGCTTCAATTGTTTTTCCAATAGGTTTTTCAGTTATAGGTGATTTTGTGTCCCAATTTAGCTCTTATTGTTGTCTGAACTAGAACTGAACTAGAAACTGAACTAGAACTGAACTAGAACTGAACTAGAACTGAACTAGAACTGAACTAGAACTGAACTAGAACTGAACTAGAACTGAACTAGAACTGAACTAGAACTGAACTAGAACTGAACTAGAACTGAACTAGAACTGAACTAGAACTGAACTAGAACTGAACTAGAACTGAACTAGAACTGAACTAGAACTGAACTAGAACTGAACTAGAACTGAACTAGAACTGAACTAGAACTGAACTAGAACTGAACTAGAACTGAACTAGAACTGAACTAGAACTGAACTAGAACTGAACTAGAACTGAACTAGAACTGAACTAGAACTGAACTAGAATGAACTAGAACTGAACTAGAACTGAACTCGAACTGAACTAGAACTGAACTAGAACTGAACTAGAACTGAACTAGAACTGAACTAGAACTGAACTAGAACTGAACTAGAACTGAACTAGAACTGAACTAGAACTGAACTAGAACTGAACTAGAACTGAACTAGAACTGAACTAGAACTGAACTAGAACTGAACTAGAACTGAACTAGAACTGAACTAGAACTGAACTAGAACTGAACTAGAACTGAACTAGAACTGAACTAGAACTGAACTAGAACTGAACTAGAACTGAACTAGAACTGAAACTAGAACTGAACTGAACTGAACGAGAACTGAACTAGAACTGAACTAGAATGAACTAGAACTGAACTAGAACTGAACTAGAACTGAACTAGAACTGAACTAGAACTGAACTAGAACTGAACTAGAACTGAACTAGAACTGAACTAGAACTGAAACTAGAACTGAACTAGAACTGAACTAGAACTGAACTAGAACTGAACTAGAACTGAACTAGAACTGAACTAGAACTGAACTAGAACTGAACTAGAACTGAACTAGAACTGAACTAGAACTGAAAGAACTGAACTAGAACTGAACTAGAACTGAACTAGAACTGAACTAGAACTGAACTAGAACTGAACTAGAACTGAACTAGAACTGAACTAGAACTGAACTAGAACTGAACTAGAACTGAACTAGAACTGAACTAGAACTGAACTAGAACTGAACTAGAACTGAACTAGAACTGAACTAGAACTGAACTAGAACTGAACTAGAACTGAACTAGAACTGAACTAGAACTGAACTAGAACTGAACTAGAACTGAACTAGAACTGAACTAGAACTGAACTAGAACTGAACTAGAACTGAACTAGAACTGAACTAGAACTGAACTAGAACTGAACTAGAACTGAACTAGAACTGAACTAGAACTGAACTAGAACTGAACTAGAACTGAACTAGAACTGAACTAGAACTGAACTAGAACTGAACTAGAACTGAACTAGAACTGAACTAGAACTGAACTAGAACTGAACTAGAATGAACTAGAACTGAACTAGAACTGCTAGAACTGAACTAGAACTGAACTAGAACTGAACTAGAACTGAACTAGAAATGAACTTGAACTGAACTATAACTAATAGAATAAACCGGAACTGAACGGTAGTTTCCTATTTAAGCTTTATTAAGCTTAATTTGTTATCCCAATTAACAATTCCAGTCCACTTGCACTATAATAATTTGCTATTTCCGAAGTTCCATTTAAACTTCGATTGCCTAGGAAATCTTTTACCAATTAACCTTTTATCTAACCTTTTTTTTTTTAATTTTACCTCACACTTCTTCATATCTGTAAATCCCTTCTTAAATTCTTGTTACTACTAAATGTATGTACACTAATTACTGCTGTAAAAATTATTATTACATAAATTTAATTTTACTCCTTCTCATGTCCTGCCATGACAACTTAACGAAAGGTATTTCAACAAACTATCAAAAAATTCCAGTCAAAAAGAGAAAAGCTATGGAAAAATTAAAAACCAGACATTGGCAACATTTTATTTTCCTTCTTTTATTCTCTTTTCAACATCATACTCTATATATATTCCTCTAGAATATAACACTAAATATGAGATATTATACATACAATAACCCTCTATATATGGAACAAAATAGTAGTTTGTATGAATTACATGACTGTTTTAGGGCTATAAGGCTAAACAGCTACCAAAAACTACCAAGAACATGAACACAATTTTCCAAAAACTGAAAACACAACAACTATTTACTGCTACAACAATTTGGTAGAAAATTGGTTGCATCTTTTTTTTTTTTGGTTAAGTAGCACAAGGCTTTTACTTTAATATCGTTTCTATATACATATATATATATATTTTTTTTGGCCATTACATAGCTTATTTTTTAATATATCTTTGAATGTCTAGATTATGATATAGAATAAAGGGACAAATTTTGTCCTTTACTTTTTTATTTCTACCAATTTGCTGCGCTCCTAAAAGTATAGTTTAAAATTTGAGCTAGTTGTTATAGTGAATGCGTTGGAGTCTTTTGTGTTTAACAAAAAGTTAAGATAAACTTTTTTCTCCATTTTTAGTTGTTGGGTTCATCTATCCTTTTGTGGCTTTTTGATAACTGAATTTCTTTTTTTTTTCTGCAAAAAGGTGCTTGATTGTAAATGTTATTAAGTGGTGGGTTTCCTTTTTGTTGCAATTGTAATGGAAACCTTTGTAAATGAAATTGAAAAATCAAAATTAATAATTGAAGCAGAGATTTTGTATTGTAAACTTTATGATTTTTTTTTTTGGAAATGTAAGCAGTTTTTATTAACAATACAAAAAATATAGATAAAGTGTTTTCTGTTGTCCCAGTTAGGTTTTAATTGAAGAAATTTATGTCGTCCTCTTAACTAAAATAAAACTAAAATAGAACTAGAACAGAATTAGAACAGAACTAGAACAGAACTAGAACAGACCTAGAACAGAACAGAACTCGAACAGAACTAGACAGAACTAGAACAGAGAACTAGAACAGAAACTAGAACAGAACAGCACTAGAACAGAACTAGAACAACTAGAACAGGAACTAGAACAGAACTATAACAACTAGAAACGAGAAACCAGAACTAGAACAGACCTCAGAAACAGAACTAGAACAGAACTAGAACAGAACTAGAACAGAACTAGAACAGAACTAGAACAGACACTAGAACAGAACTAGAACAGAACTAGAACAAGAACTAGAACAGAACTAGAACAGAACTAGAACAGAACTAGAACAGAAACTAGAACAGAACTAGAACAGCAGAACTAGAACAGAACTTAGAACAGAACTAGAACAGAACTAGAACAGAACTAGAACAGCATAGACAGAACTAGAACAGAACTAGAACAGAACTAGAACAGAACTAGAACAGAACTAGAACAGAACTAGAAAGAACTAGAACAGAAACTAGAACAGAACTAGAACAGAACTAGGAACAGAACTAGAACAGAACTAGAACAGAACCTAGAACAGAACTAGAACAGAACTAGAACAGAACTAGAACAGAAACTAGAAACAGAACTAGAACAGAAACTAGAACCGACTAGAACTCGAACAGAACTAGAAACAGAACTAAGACTAGAACAGAACTAGAACAGAACTAGAACAGAACTAGAACAGAACTAGAACAGAACTAGAACGAACTAGAAACAGAACTAGAACAGAACTAGAACAGAACTAGAACAGAACTAGAACAGAACTAGAACAGAACTAGAAACAGAACTAGAACAGAACTAGAACAGAACTAGAACAGAACTAGAAAAGAAACTAGAACAGAACTAGAAACAGAACTAGAACAGAACTAGAACAGAACTAGAACAGAACTAGAACAGAACTAGAACAGAACTAGAACAGAACTAGAACCAGAACTAGAAACAGAACTAGAACAGAATAGAACAGAGAACTAGAACAACAGAACTAGAAACAGGAACTAGAACTAGAACCGACGAACTAGAACTAGAACAGAACAGAACTAGAACTAGAACAGAACTAGAACCGAAGAGAACTAGAACAGAACAGAACAGAACAGATCAGATCAGAACTAGAACAGAACTAGAACAGAACTAGAACAGAACTAGAACAGAACTAGAACAGAACTAGAACAGAACTAGAACAGAACTAGAACAGAACTAGAACAGAACTAGAAACAGAACTAGAACAGAACTAGAACAGAACTAGAACAGAACTAGAACAGAACTAGAACAGAACTAGAACAGAACTAGAACAGAACTGGAACAGAACTAGAACAGAACTAAAACAGAACTAGAACAGAACTAGAACAGAACTAGAGCAGAACTAGAACAGAACTAGAACAGAACTAGAACAGAACTAGAACAGAACTAGAACAGAACTAGAACAGAACTAGAACAGAACTGGAACAGAACTAGAACAGAACTAGAACAGAACTAGAACAGGACTAGAACAGAACTAGAACAGAAATAGAAACAGAACTAAAACAGATCTAGAACATCCACTTCCTTTCTGTAAAAAACCCAACTAAATAGCTCCTTAAAACGTTTAATCAAAATATTCGCTTTATTCAAACAATTCTTTCTCAAATTCAAGGATATTACCAAACACATCCTTGATGACAAAACATTCTTCACCACACACTCTCTCAAAGACAGAAGGTCAAGTTCTACACTATGCCATGTTTAATCAGCGTATTTTGCATTTGTTGTTTCCCCCAAAAACAGAAAGAATTATGCAAGATTAATCAAAGAACTAAATACTGATGGAAAAGCAGAAACTAGAAAACATTTGCAAAAACACATCAATGATAAAAAGACTGTTAAAGTGTTCTCAAACAACAACAAGTTTAGAATAGTTTACCTGTCAGTCAGCCTCTATAAATTTACTGCTTTAATCAAATTTACAAATTGAATAAAAGATACAAATTAACTATGATGGAAAATACTTAAAGACAAGCTGCAGAGAAGACCAAGCTAAGATAGACATATTGCTCAAAACTCAAGTGTATTAAAATTTGTATATATTAATGGTTTTGGTCAAATTTCTGTTTTAAATAGCTAATGTCAACTTCTTTCAAATATTGTTAAAAAATTTAAAGATTGTTTAAATAATTCAAACATTTAAAGATTTTGGAAAAATGTTCTATAAAATTTCCTTAAATTTTAAAACAGTGATTCATCGCCTTAAACCTATTTTATATAAAATTTACTATACCCTTCTATAACTTTTTCCCCAACCTCCTTTATAAACCTTTTAACACTTCACCTCCATAAATCAACGCCCACTTGCTCGGTCGCCTTTTGTGCCCTTAACTCTGTACATCACTGCCTTCGAGCGCATTTAAATAAAATTTGTGACTGTATAAAATAACAAGAGTGAGAGCAGCGTATAAAAAAACATGAACAAGTTGACATTGCACGTAGACAAAACAACAACAACAACAAAAATTGTGTTACAATAAAAACAACTATAACAACAAGAACTATAAACAAACATATAGTAAGTCGTTCTGTGACATAAATAGGCTTAATAGCTGTTACTGTTCTGGATCTCTCGGTCTTGGGCACTTCACTTACAACAAACAAATATACAGAATATAAATAAATATAAAAGTGTGAGAAACAGTAACAACTACTACAACAAAAAACATAACAATAGCGACAATAATATAGTGCGAAAATAAAACAAATACAAATTGTATGAGAGAGTCAGCTTTAAGGAGTGTAGTGATCATTATGGACATCCAAAACTGAACTAGAATTGAACCAGAACTAGAACAGAACTAGAACAGAACTAGAACATAACTAGAACAGAACTAGAACAGAACTAGAACAGAACTAGAACAGAACTAGAACAGAACTAGAACAGAACTAGAACAGAACTAGAACAGAACTAGAACAGAACTAGAACAGAACTAGAACAGACTAGAACAGAACTAGAACAGAACTAGAACAGAACTAGAACAGAACTAGAACAGAACTAGAACAGAACTAGAACAGAACTAGAACAGAACTAGAACAGAACTAAACAGAACTAGAACAGAACTAGAACAGAACTAGAATAGAACTAGAACAGAACTAGAACAGAACTAAAACCGAACTAGAACAGAACTAGAACAGAACTAGAACAGAACTAGAGCAGAACTAGAACAGAACTAGAACAGAACTAGAACAGAACTAGAACAGAACTAGAACAGAACTAGAACAGAACTAGAATAGAACTAGAACAGAACAGAACTAGAACTGAACTACAACTGAACTAGAACTGAACTAGAACTGAACTAGAACTGAACTAGAACTGAACTAGAACTGAACTAGAACTGAACTAGAACTGAACTAGAACTGAACTAGAACTGAACTAGAACAGAACTAGAACAGAACTAGAACTGAACTTGAACAGATTTAACACTAAACTAGAGCTGAGCTATAATTGAAGTGGACTTCGTTTCAAAGTTATTCCTTTATATTGCTGCTTTACATCCTACGTATTCAAGACTTGACATGAACTACGCACATTTATCCAGTCGCATTAAAATTGAAAAAAATTAACAGAAAATGCGCGTAGTACAAATTAACAATTCAAATTGTATAAAAACAACAACCCATCTTGTTGAAGATTTCGAGTATATAACTACTATGCAAGTGCGTGGGTTTGAGTAGGTGGCAGCTGGACAGACAAGCTACCATACCGACACACTACGTCACTTACAGTACTCGAACAACAAACAGTAACAAGCAAATGAAATAAAAAGAAGAAGACAAAAAAAAAAAGAAAGAAATTACGCAAAATTTCCATACAAGAGGCTGTTAAATCTTACATGAGTACTAGTTTACATGTTACATCTGTATGTGTAAAAGTTTAAGAGTTTGTATGTGTATGAGTTTATGAATAAATAGATAAAAATTTGCTAAAAATGTTTTGCTGTTGCTGTTATTGTTATTTTCCCTCATATGTTTATTCATATGAGTTCTAAAAGTACGACTGTAGTACTCCTAGTTAGTATTTGTCTAAATGTTTAAGTACTTATTTTCACTAACACCAACCCACAATAGCAACACAAAAAAACACACACACACTCTCTCATAGACACTTCACAATGAGAAAAATTCTAGAAAAAAGCTGAAAAAACTCACTATGTGTCTAACAGAAGAAAAGAAATGTACGTGTAAGATGTTGCTGAAATTAAACTCAATGTCAATTACATGCAAATGATGCACAATAAACTTTGTTTTATTCTTCTTATTTTTATGACACCCCGCACCCAGCTATTCCTCTTCCTAGACCATGATTTGAATGAGTTTTTTTTTCCAACAATTTAAGACAGAGAGGTAGTTTTTGAGCAGGATATTTTGGGCAAAAATTTAATTGTTTTAAATTTAAGAAACTAAAATTTTCAAACTTTTCTTTAGGCCTTCCTTTAGAAAAGTTAATCGCGATCAACTTTCCAGGTCAGTTCTAGTTCAGTTCTAGTTCAGTTCTAGTTCAGTTCTAGTTCAGTCCTAGTTCAGTTCTAGTTCAGTTCTAGTTCAGTTCTAGTTCAGTTTAGTTCAGTTCTAGTTCAGTTCTAGTTCAGTTCTAGTTCAGTTCTAGTTCAGTTCTAGTTCAGTTCCAGTTCAGTTCTAGTTCAGTTCTAGTTCAATTCTAGTTCAGTTCTAGTTCAGTTCTAGTTCAGTTCTAGTTCAGTTCTAGTTCAGTTCTAGTTCAGTTCTAGTTCAGTTCTAGTTCAGTTCAAGTTCAGTTCTAGTTCAGTTCTAGTTCAGTTCTAGTTCAGTTCCAGTTCAGTTCCAGTTCAGTTCTAGTTCAGTTCTAGTTCAGTTCTAGTTCAATTCTAGTTCAGTTCTAGTTCAGTTCTAGTTCAGTTCTAGTTCAGTTCTAGTTCAGTTCTAGTTCAGTTCAAGTTCAGTTCTAGTCAGTTCTAGTTCAGTTCTAGTTCAGTTCTAGTTCAGTTCTAGTTCAGTTCTAGTTCAGTTCTAGTTCAGTTCTAGTTCAGTTCTAGTTCAGTTCTAGTTCAGTTCTAGTTCAGTTCTAGTTCAGTTCTAGTTCAGTTCTAGTTCAGTTCTAGTTCAGTTCTAGTTCAGTTCTAGTTCAGTTCTAGTTCTAGTTCAGTTCTAGTTCAGTTCTAGTTCAGTTCTAGTTCAGTTCTAGTTCAGTTCTAGTTCAGTTCTAGTTCAGTTCTAGTTCAGTTCTAGTTCAGTTCTAGTTCAGTTCTAGTTCAGTTCTAGTTCAGTTCTAGTTCAGTTCTAGTTCAGTTCTAGTTCAGTTCTAGTTCAGTTCTAGTTCAGTTCTAGTTCAGTTCTAGTTCAGTTCTAGTTCAGTTCTAGTTCAGTTCTAGTTCAGTTCTAGTTCAGTTCTAGTTCAGTTCTAGTTCAGTTCTAGTTCAGTTCTAGTTCAGTTCTAGTTCAGTTCTAGTTCAGTTCTAGTTCAGTTCTAGTTCAGTTCTAGTTCAGTTCTAGTTCAGTTCTAGTTCAGTTCTAGTTCAGTTCTAGTTCAGTTCTAGTTCAGTTCTAGTACAGTTCTAGTTCAGTTCTAGTACAGTTCTAGTTCAGTTCTAGTTCAGTTCTAGTTCAGTTCTAGTTCATTCTAGTTCAGTTCTAGTTCAGTTCTAGTTCAGTTCTAGTTCTAGTTCAGTTTAGTTCAGTTCTAGTTCAGTTCTAATTCAGTTCTAGTTCAGTTCTAGTTCAGTTCTATTTCAGTTCTAGTTCAGTTCTAGTTCAGTTCTAGTTCAGTTCTAGTCAGTTTCTAGTTCAGTTCTAGTTCAGTTCTAGTTCAGTTCTAGTTCAGTTCTAGTTCAGTTCTAGTTCAGTTCTAGTTCAGTTCTAGTTCAGTTCTAGTTCAGTTCTAGTTCAGTTCTAGTTCAGTTCTAGTTCAGTTCTAGTTCAGTTCTAGTTCAGTTCTAGTTCAGTTCTAGTTCAGTTTCTAGTTCAGTTCTAGTTCCAGTTCTAGTTCAGTTCTAGTTCAGTTCTAGTTCAGTTCTAGTTCAGTTCTAGTTCAGTTCTAGTTCAGTTCTAGTTCAGTTCTAGTTTAGTTCTAGTTCAGTTCAGTTTGTTCTAGTTCAGTTCTAGTTCAGTTTCAGTTCAGTTCTAGTCAGTTCTAGTTCAGTTCTAGTTCAGTTCTAGTTCAGTTCTAGTTCAGTTCTAGTTCAGTTCTAGTTCAGTTCTAGTTCAGTTCTAGTTCAGTTCTAGTTCAGTTCTAGTTCAGTTCTAGTTCAGTTCTAGTTCAGTTCTAGTTCAGTTCTAGTTCAGTTCTAGTTCAGTTCTAGTTCAGTTCTAGTTCAGTTCTAGTTCAGTTCTAGTTCAGTTCAGTTCTAGTTCAGTTCTAGTTCAGTTCTAGTTCAGTTCTAGTTCAGTTCTAGTTCAGTTCTAGTTCAATACACTCCTCTCCACTTTAAGAATCTCTGAGCTTTCACTCACAATTACTGCCGGTATCATCAAACGTTGTCTTTTAAAAGAAGAAACAAAAACCAAACATGTTAAAACATGATTACAAAACATAAAATATTCCCAATGAAAAGTGTTATAAAACAATCAAGAAATGAATAGAGAAAAAAACTCTTTGATTTCATTTTTCTGTTCCTGTGCTGCTGTTAGATCTTTTATATTGTTCTTCCCTCTTCCATAACCCCATAGAAATTTTCCTTACCAACCCTGGTGTTTTGCATATTTTTGTATTAATTTCTTTCATTTTTTTGTTCAACACATTTGTTTATGTTTAAGAAATAAAGAGAAAAAATACAATTTTATTGTTCGACTTTGATATAAATTAAAAAAGCAAGAAAGCATGGCTGTGTCTGTCCATGTGTCTAAATGTTTGTTGATTTGTAACGAGTATAATCTTTACGTGTGCGTGATGGAGGTGGGATTTGAGTAGATAAACCAGTGTATTAAAGAACAGTGGGTCTATTTAATAAAAATTTTGAATATGTTGTAAATTTATATTGTAAAGGAAGCATTAAACAGAATCATAAAGTGAATCTTAATCAAAGCTTAAGTCTTTCACTCTCAATAAACCAATCTTAAATGTCAGCTCTTTGTAGTTTGGAAATTTGAACTTTTTCACTTTCGAATCACTGTTTAATGTATTAGTATGTGCCTTATTGAAGGTTTAATGTGAATTTTTTCTACTTTTACATACATTTATGCAAAAACACCCATACTCTATTTCACACACCCACACACAAACACACATTAAGCTGTGACAATTTTCACATACTAAAATACTTGTGTATAGACTTGTCGGAGAACAACACAAAATAAAAAAGCTGAATGTTAATTTATTTTATGACATTCTAGGCTGTGTTTTTTTTTTCTAATATAATTCACTGGCTGTTCATGAGAAAGGGGTGGGTGTCAGAGTGTGTTGAGGAAAAAAAATTCAAGAAAAATAGGCTTAAAAGCATTGTTAATTTTAATTGAAATTATCTAAAGAAATTTAAATTTGATGCTGTATGTTTAAAAGAATGTTGCAGCAACACGAACACAAGTGTAGAGGCACTTGTTCGTGTGCTTATTTTATAACAAACAATTGCTGGAAGAAATAAATTTTATTTGCAATTTAATAAGAAATACAATTGTTTTGGTTATTTTCTTTAATTTATGTAATTGGAATTTGACTTTTTAAAGCTAAACAGAGAGCTTTTTTAAAGATTAAATATAAACAAAAACATAGTCTATAGTTTAGTCTATAGTCTAGTCTATAGTCTAGTCTATAGTCTAGTCTATAGTCTAGTCTATAGTCTAGTCTATAGTCTAGTCTATAGTCTAGTCTATAGTCTAGTCTATAGTCTAGTCTATAGTCTAGTCTATAGTCTAGTCTATAGTCTAGTCTATAGTCTAGTCTATAGTCTAGTCTATAGTCTAGTCTATAGTCTAGTCTATAGTCTAGTCTATAGTCTAGTCTATAGTCTAGTCTATAGTCTAGTCTATAGTCTAGTCTATAGTCTAGTCTATAGTCTAGTCTATAGTCTAGTCTATAGTCTAGTCTATAGTCTAGTCTATAGTCTAGTCTATAGTCTAGTCTATAGTCTAGTTTATAGTCTAGTCTATAGTCTAGTCTATAGTCTAGTCTATAGTCTAGTCTATAGTCTAGTCTATAGTATAGTCTATAGTATAGTCTATAGTCTAGTCTTGTCTATTCTATTGTCTAATCTCTAGTTTGTATGCTAGTCTATAGTCTTTTCTGTATTCTATAGTCTAGCCTATAGTCTAGTTTATAGTATAATCAAAAATCTATTCTCTAGAAAAGTCTTCAGTCGATAATGTAAAATAAATTGCTTATTGCCTTTGCTAAATCATTAATTATCTGAACTAGGGCGTATACTTAACAAAACATTTATCTCAAATCAATCATTAATCGATAATGTAAAATAAATTGCTTATTGCCTTTGCTAAATCATTAATTATCTGAACTAGGGCGTATACTTAACAAAACATTTATCTCAAATCAATCATTAATCATACGTAACGTATGACTTGTAAATTAAATTTCCATCTGTCTGTTTTGAATAAGAAAAAACTTTCTCTGACTCATTTAAATCTTACAATTCTTTAATTTATTTCATTTTAATTAATATTTATTTAAGCCTTTTTTCTCCTTTTGGGGGAAAATGCTAATCTTAAACAATATATCTGTCTGTCTTTCCTTCCTTTTTAAAACATTGTTACCTTTCAATATTACATCGATTTTATGTTTTACCAAAAACGTAACAATACACCAACTTAAACAATGGCAAGTAAAGCAAGTTAATAATAATGACAAGTACAACAATTTGTTACAAAATTTAAACAAAAACAAAAAAACAAATACCAGTATGCTACTGATGTTTTTGTTGTTGTTTTTCCTAACAATTGTAAACAAATTTCTTGTGTTTTTTTGTTCTGTTCAACAGCTGAGCCAGATTAACTTCGATTTGTTTGTTTGTTGATGCGGCTATATGAATGAATAAGAAAAATATTTTCAATTTCAATTTGAATTTGGATTCAGTTTTTTTACTTATTTTTTGCCTCAACAAATTACAATGAGTATTATTTGTTGTTATTTTCTTATTTTGTGGTGGTAGATGTTGTGTGTGTGTGTGTCTTTTTATTCTAGTTTAAGATGTTTTAAATCCTAGAATAGTCAGTATTAAATGTATTTTTGTTATCTGGGGTAAGAAAAACGGAATTAAGAGGAAAGGGAAAATGTAAAATTAAATCTAAGACAATAGTCTGTATCATTTCTTAGGTTATCCTTATGGGGTTAAATGTGTTATTTTTAAAATTAATACAATTTGGGGAAAATTTTAATAAAGATGTTTTTCATTTTAAGATTTTTTGTTATTTTACTTTTTTTTTGGAATTTTTCTATTGTTTAAAAAATTAACCACAAATTAGGGTCAAGAGTAATTGGGTTAAAAACCAAAAGGTCAACATTTTTTTGCAGAAATTAAATTTTAATGTTTGAGAGTATTTTTGAAAACTTTAAAAATTGTTATTTGTAGATTTTAAAAATGTTCATAAATTAGTTCTTTAGTTGAACGATAGATCAGTCTATAGTCTGGTCTGTAGATCAGCCTATAGTTTTGACTACAGATCAGTCTATAGTCTAAACGATTGATCAATCTATATTCTGGACGGTAGATCATTCTATATTCAGGACGATAGATCAGTTTTTAGTCTGGGATCAGTCTATAGTCTGGACTACAGATCAGTCTGGACTATAGATCAGTCTATAGTCTGGACTATAGATCAGTCTATAGTCTGGACTATAGATCAGTCTGTAGTCTGGACTATAGATAAGTCTATAGTCTAGAAAATAGAGTAGTCTGTAGTCTGGACTTTAGATCAGTCTATAGTCTGGACTATAGATCAGTCTACAGTCGGACTTTAAATAGTCTATAGTCTGGACTATAGATCAGTCTATAGTCTGGACAATAGATCAGTCTACTACAGATCAGTCTGTGGTCTGAACTATAGATCAGATTGTAGTCTGGACTATAGATATGTCTACAGTCTGGACTATAGATCAGTTTATAGTCTGGACGATAGATAAGTCTATAGTATGGACTACAGATCAGTCTATGGTCTGCACTATAGAACAGTCTACAGTCTGGGCTGAAGATCATTCTATAGTCTGGACTACAGATAAGTGTATGGTCTGCACCATAGAACAGTCTATTGTCTGGGCTATAGATCAGTCTATAGTCTAGACTATAGATTAGTTTATAGTCTGGACTATTGATCAGTCTATAGTCTGGACTATAGATCATTCTATAGTCTGGACGATAGATCAGTCTATAGTCTGGACTATAAATCAGTCTATAGCTTCGTCGATAGCACAATCTATGGTCTGGACTATAGTACAGTCTATAGTCTGGACGATAGATCAGTATGTAATCTGGACGACAGATCAGTCTGTAGTTTGATCCATAGATCAGTCTATAGTATGGGCTATAGATCAGACTATAGTGTGGACTATAGATCAGTCTATAGTCTAAACTCACTCTATAGTCTGTGCTACAGATCAGTCTGTAGTCTGGACTATAGATCATTTCTGGGTGATACATCAGTGTTTAGTATGGACTACAGAATGGACTACAGATAGGTCTATAATCTCCAGTATAGATCAGTCTATAGCCTGGACAATATAGTCTATAGTCTGATCTATAGATCAGTCTATAGTTAGGACTATAGATCAGTCTATAGTCTGAACTATATATCATTCTATAGTCTGGACTATAGATCACTCTATAGTCTAGACTATAAGCAGTCTATCGTCTGCTTTATACATCCCTAGATGCTGGACTGTAGGACAGATCAATCAAATATTCTTGCAGAATACAATGAATTTTTGTTTTTGGTCCCTTAATTATTTTCTTCCTCTTCTACTTATGCCTTTGCCTTGCAGTATATTGCAAAGTATCTCTCTCATTGCTGCTTGACATGATTCGAAAGTTTAATTAAAAGTACAAGCAAAAAAGAAACGACAACTGATTAAAAAGTGTCTTCCAGTAGTTTTTTCCTTCCGGCAATTATTTACTTACTTAGAAAGATTAGGGTTGGTAAAACTAATAACAAATTAATTTGACAACAGTAAAAGGCAAAAATGAAAATAAATGAAATAATTTAATTTTAAAACATGATAGAGTAACTTGTCATTTAAATCTTAAAAGTTTTTCAAGTTAAATTTTAAAACTCTACTACGACACACATGATGACAACTATTTCCGCTACAATGAGTGAATTTAAATTGAAAACAAAAATCTTTCAACATAAATCACTAACTATTATAATTGATTTGCTAACCGACTGACTCACAACATATATATCAGCCATAAATACATTTAAACCCAAAAGCTATTTGTACACAAAAAAAAAAAAAAAACTCATCTCATCTATTAAAAAAATCCACAAACTGGCAAAATGGTAATAAATTTAATTTTATATTGGAAATTTGTTTTCAAACATCAAATAGCAGTCATGTCAACAAAACGAATGCTAAAGGTTTTATTTCATATAAATACAAACAGAAAAATATGTTTGTATGTATGGGTATATTTTATACAAATAAAATTTATTAACATTTCATTTAAATAAATAACAGCAAAATAAATACATAAATATTTTCACGAAAAGTTTGTCGCTTTTTTTTCTCTACTATATATAAATATTTATTGTTAAAGGTCTATAGAAAATTTCTTATAATAAAACAAGACAAAGCTAACCTTTAAATATTTCATATAATAACCTAAAAGTAGGCAACAACGTTCAAAAAGTTAAAACATACCAAATTATTATAATAAAAGAAAATTCATTTTAACATCAATCTAAAAATAAAAATTCCAATTGCCCCTATATGAAGGCAAACAGCAAGCGATGAAAAGTGAAAAGCATAAAAACACTAAAATAATCATGTTAAATTAATAGTTTTATGTCAACTGACAGTTGTGTAGAGTGATACCATGCTTTTTGCAATATCAAGAGTTAAATTGAAACATCATCATGATGGTAAAGGAGGAGTTTGTGTTAAAAAATTGCAAAATACTGAAGCAAAAAAAAACGCTCACTTCCGTTTAACTGAAATTAACATGATACAGAAATGAATGCGAATGAGTCGTGAATGGTAGATGAAAAAAAATATATGGCCAAAGTAGTTGACAAGGCTAACAAGGCGGGAAGAAGGCCAAGACAAAACGATTACAGGATAGATCTGACTATGGTCTATGTCTTATCTATAGGCAAGACTATAGACTCATCTATAGAACAGACTGATCCACAATACAGAGTATAGACTGATCTATAGTCCAGACTGTAGACTGATCTATAGTCCAGACTTTAGACTGATGTATAGTCCAGACTGTAGACTGATCTATAGTGCAGACTGATCTATAGTTCAGACTGTAGACTGATCTATAGTGCATACTGTAGACTGATCTATAGGCCAGACTATAGATTGATCTATAGACCAGACTATAGATTGATCTATAGTCCAGACTATAGATTGATCTATAGTCCAGACTATAGATTGATCTATAGTTCAGACTATAGATTGATCTATAGTCCAGATTGTAGATTGATCTATAGTCCAGATTGTAGATTGATCTATAGTCCAGACTATAGATTGATCTATAGTCCAGACTATAGATTTATCTATAATCCAGACTATAGATTGACCTATAGTCCAGAATACAGATTGATCTATAGTCCAGTCTATAGACTGATCTATAGTCCAGACTATAGACTGATCTATAATCCAGACTATAGACTGATCTATAATCCAGACTATAGACTGATCTATAGTCTAGACTATAGACTGATCTATAATCTAGACTATAGACTGATCTATAGTCCAGACTATAGATTGATCTATAGTCCAGACTATAGATTGATCTATAGTCCAGACTATAGATTGATCTATAGCCCAGACTACAAATTGATCTATAGCCCAGACTACAAATTGATCTATAGTCCAGACTATAGACTGATCTATAGTCTAGACTATAGACTGATCTATAATCTAGATTATAGACTGATCTATAATCTAGATTATAGACTGATCTATAGTCCAGACTATAGACTGATCTATAGTCCAGACTATAGACTGATCTATAGTCCAGACTATAGACTGATCTATAGTCCAGACTATAGACTAATCTATAGTCCAGACTATAGACTGATCTATAGTCCAGACTATAGACTGATCTATAGTCCAGACTATAGACTGATCTATAGTCCAGACTATAGACTGATCTATAGTCCAGACTATAGACTGACCTATAGTCCAGACTATAGACTGATCTATATTCCACACTATAGACGGATCTATAGGCCAGACTACAGACTGATCTACAGTCCTATAAACTGATCTATCGTCCAGACTAAAGACTGATCTGTAGTCCATACTGTAGACTGATCTATAGAGCAGACTATAAAGTTATCTATAGACCAGACTATAGACTGATCTATAGACCTGACGATAGATTGATCTAAAGACCAGACTATAGACTGATCTACAGTCCTATAAACTAATCTATAGTCCACACTATATACAGATCAATAGTCCAGACTATAGACTGATTTATAGTCCAGACTATAGACTGATCTATAGTCCACACTATAGAAAGATCTATAGACCAGACTATAAACTGATCTATAGACCAGACTATAAACTGATCTATAGACCAGACTATAGACTGATCTATAAACCAGACCATAGACTTTTCTATAGACCAGACTATACACTGACATAAAGACCAGACTGTAGATGAGAGTATAGACTGATCTAATGATCAGACTATAGACTGATCTATTGACCGGACTATAGACTGATCTATTGACCAGACTATATACTAATTTATAGACTGATCTGTAGACCAGTCTATAGATCAGAGTATAGATCTATAGACCAGTCTATAAACCAGGCTATAAACTGATCTATGGGCCAGACTTTAAACTTGTATAAAGACCAGACTATAGACTGACCTATTGATCAGACTATTATAGATTGATCTATTTATAGTTTAGACTGTTCTATAGTCCAAAGTTTGATGGAGATATAAGAATATAGACTTAGTAAGGACTAAGGCTAGAGATCGGACTGTAGCCCAGACACAGTGCCAACTATAGTTCAGAGTTTAGAGAATATATTTTTTCATTAGTTTTTGTAGCATTCTTCCCCTTTTGATTTCAAACTTATTTGATGAGTCCAATCATGTCGAGAAGAAAAAAAGAACAGCTGCAGCATGAGCAATGTGGCAATGCGAAAAAATCAGGAGAATTATATGGAAAAAGGAAAAATAAAACTGTCACTAGGGTGGTAATTGCTTTGCTAAATTGTCTAAACTTGTTTAATAAACAAATTAATGGACTGTTATTCTAGGAATTAATTTATAAAGATTTTTTATTGTTGCGATTTCAATGACTTCTGCATAGTTTTTTTGTTATAGTTGTTTAAATATAAACAAAAACAATGAAAATGAGCTGTCATAATTACAGTTGAAAAGAGATTAAATATTATTAGATGGAAAGGTTAAAAGGTTATGTAGAATGGACATTTTTTTAAAACAAATTGAAAAAGAAATTTAATTTCTAATTTAAAAACAAAATGATCATACATTTGCTTAGACAAACATTTCTTTTACTAACTACTTATACTTTAATGTCGATGTTGATTATAATAGTTGTAAAACTTCATGTTTATATTTACATCTGTTAACAAATACACTTACATATGCAGATACATGCAAACACATATATGTAAAAAACTATTTGTATTAGTTTAACAAGAAGACAGAAGTCTATTTAATATGGAAAAACACACACACACATTCTAAATCGTTTACACCCATACAAATGTCATGATATTACTGTTTAGAGTTAAATATTCCTAAGTTGACTAAAATGTCAAAAAGTTTTTTGTCATATATATAGTAAATATGCAGTAGAAGTATTGTAAATATTTCACTTTCTACACAGAGAAACATTTACAGCATTTGTTTATTATTTCAGTGACATATTTTCACACAACTACACTTACACTCAAGCGAGAGCATATGTAGAAAGTCATCTTGCGGCTTATAAGCAAAAATGCTTAAGTAAAATTTTTTGCTTTAAGCACTTTTACTTTTCATATTGAAATTTTTTTTAATGTGAGTTAACACATTTTGCTGCTTATTTGTTTGATTCGTGAATGTTTTTCTTTTGTGAAAAACTTTTTAGCTTAAAGTTTTACCTCAACACTTTAAACACACATGCGATTTTTTCACTTTTGCTTTAACCACATTTAAATATTTGAAACTCTTAACAAAAAGTTCAGAGCAGTAGCAGTGAAATCAGTTATTTTATTCATTCATTGTTTTTCGGCTGAACTTGTGTATGTTTTATTCTAGTTTGCTAAAGATGAAGGATAAGTTAAATATTGAAATATTAAAAAGCTGAGGTTAAGTTTATAGAAACTTAGAAAACAAAAGGGATTTTTATAGAAAATATTTTCAAGAAAGACAATAAAAACGATATTTAAAATAAATAATCTTTGATAAATAAATACGAAATAAATGATAGACTAGCCTATAGATTAGAATATAGCCTAGACTATAGGCTAGGCTATAGACTAGACTATAGGCAAGACTATAGACTAGACTATGGACTAGACTATAGGCACGACTATAGGCAATACAATAGACAAAACTATAGACTAGACTATAGACTAGACTATACACTAGACTATACACTAGACTATACACCAGACTATAGACTAGACTATAGACTAGACTATAGACTAGACTATAGACTAGACTATAGACTAGACTATAGACTAGACTATACACCAGACTATAGACTAGACTATAGACTAGACTATATACTAGACTATAGACTAGACTATACACCAGACTATAGACTAGACTATAGACTAGACTATAGACTAGACTATAGACTAGACTATAGACTAGACTATAGACTAGACTATACACTAGACTATACACTAGACTATACACCAGACTATAGACTAGACTATAGACTAGACTATAGACTAGACTATAGACTAGACTATAGACTAGACTATAGACTAGACTATAGACTAGACTATAGACTAGACTATAGACTAGACAATTGACTAGACTATAGACTAGACTATAGACTAGACTATAGACTAAACTATAGACTAGACTATAGACTAGACTATAGACTAGACTATAGACTAGACTATAGACTATAGATTAGACTATAGTCTAGTCTATAGTCTAGTCTATAGTCTAGTCTATAGTCTAGTCTATAGTAGACTATAGACTAGACTATAGACTAGACTATAGACTAGACTATAGACTAGACTATAGACTAGACTATAGACTAGACTATAGACTAGACTATAGACTAGACTATAGACTAGACTATAGACTAGACTATAGACTAGACTATAGACTAGACTATAGACTAGACTATAGACTAGACTATAGACGACTATAGACTAGACTATAGACTAGACTATAGACTAGACTATAGACTAGACTATAGACTAGACTATAGACTAGACTATAGACTGACTATAGACAGACTATAGACTAGACTATAGACTAGAACTATAGACTAGACTATAGACTAGACTATAGACTAGACTATAGACTAGACTATAGACTAGACTATAGACTAGACTATAGACTAGACTATAGACTAGACTATAGACTAGACTATAGACTAGACTATAGACTAGACTATAGACTAGACTATAGACTAGACTATAGACTAGACTATAGACTAGACTATAGACTAGACTATAGACTAGACTATAGACTAGACTATAGACTAGACTATAGACTAGACTATAGACTAGACTATAGACTAGACTATAGACTAGACTATAGACTAGACTATAGACTAGACTATAGACTAGACTATAGACTAGACTATAGACTAGACTATAGACTAGACTATAGACTAGACTATAGACTAGACTATAGACTAGACTATAGACTAGACTATAGACTAGACTATAGACTAGACTATAGACTAGACTATAGACTAGACTATAGACTAGACTATAGACTAGACTATAGACTAGACTATAGACTAGACTATAGACTAGACTATAGACTAGACTATAGACTAGACTATAGACTAGACTATAGACTAGACTATAGACTAGACTATAGACTAGACTATAGACTAGACTATAGACTAGACTATAGACTAGACTATAGACTAGACTATAGACTAGACTATAGACTAGACTATAGACTAGACTATAGACTAGACTATAGACTAGACTATAGACTAGACTATAGACTAGACTATAGACTAGACTATAGACTAGACTATAGACTAGACTATAGACTAGACTATAGACTAGACTATAGACTAGACTATAGACTAGACTATAGACTAGACTATAGACTAGACTATAGACTAGACTATAGACTAGACTATAGACTAGACTATAGACTAGACTATAGACTATAGACTAGACTATAGACTAGACTATTGACTAGACTATAGATTACACTATAGACTAGACTATAGACTAGACTATAGACTAGACTATAGACTAGACTATAGACTAGACTATAGACTAGACTATAGACTAGACTATAGACTAGACTATAGACAAGACTATAGACTAGACTATAGACTAGACTATAGACAAGACTATAGACTAGACTATACACTAGACTATAGACTAGACTATAGACTAGACTATAGACTAGACTATACTAGACTATAGACTAGACTATAGACTAGACTATAGACAAGACTATAGACTAGACTATAGACTAGACTATAGACTAGACTATAGACTAGACTATAGACTAGACTATAGACAAGACTATACACTAGACTATACACTAGACTATAGACTAGACTAGACTATAGACTAGACTACAGACTAGACTATAGACTAGACTATAGACTAGACTATAGACTAAACTATACTACTCTATAGACTAGACTATAGGCCAGTCTATAGAATCATGAACTTAAATCTGTGATCTAAAATCTTTGTCCTTAATGTGAAATCTTTTTAATCAAAAATTTTTAACTTTATTTTTAAGTGTGTGTTTTCAAATTTTCATTTTAATGTCAACTTAGGCGTATGATAAATGTGAAATCATTTTACATGTATATTAAGTATACCTTTCGTAGGTACAGGAGGAAGTTCTTTTGTATACTTTTTGAAGTAAATATGACAAATGATTCAATATTTTGAATTTGCTTTAATATTTTGATAAATTGTCTTAATCAAATTGGGTGGTTTTGAGCAAAGACTTTGAAATTTTTTTCAATAAAAAAACTTAGCTTTTGTTAGCATTAACACCTGGTTTTATATAAATTTTTTGGTTAAATTTTGTTATTTAGTTTATTCCTTTTTTTTTTAAGTTAAAAAAAAATTCTAACATTTTGTGAAAATTCCCAAAAGCTTGTTAAATAATTTTCACTAATATGATTAAATAAGCAAAAACTTACTAACGATTTGTATGAATTTAGAAATATCTGTGTGTGTGCATGTAATTTAATATAATTTACTCTTAAATACTCATCTGCTTGGAGAAGGCAAAAAACAAGATCTATTTAATACCATTAACGTTATTTTTGTTTTTATAAAACTAAAATAAAAATAAACCAACATACACACACTGAAACAAGTTTTGTTTTTCCTCTATTGTTTGTATTATTTTGGTTTGTTTTTGTTTACTATTTATAATGTTTTTGTTGTTGCTTTTGCTATTATTATTGTTAGTCCAATTTAAATTGCTCATTTCTTGCTCGTTAGTTACGAGCACGTTGTTACCGTTGTAGTGAGTGTAAATGATAATGATGTTGTGGTTAGTGGAGGGAAGAAGAGAGAGGAGGAAATTGAAGGCAAAGTACTGTTACTTTTTATTTAAAACATTATTCATTACAAACAAAAAACACAGCCACTCTCACCATCTATTCATTTTATGTATTTGGCTCTCCTTTCATACATTTCGTTGTTTCTTGTTGTTGTGTAAACATTACAATTACACGTACATATACATTACAACACTATTGCATTCTTTTACAATAAACATGTAAGCGTAGCTGTGTATGTGTGTTTGTTTGTATGTAAGTAAGGCGTTAATGGTTTTGTATATTTATATAAACACTTGTTTTATTTGTATTTGTTGGCTTTTTTATCTTTTTATTTTGGTTTCTGTTTTTTTTTTTTTTTTTTGCTTCATAATGGTAGAAGTGTAAAATTTATAAAATGTTTGTAATAAAAATATACGTTTATTTATCATTATATAACAAAAAAACCCACACAAACTAACAACAACAACAAAAAAAATTTTTTATTAAAAAAAAAAAAACAATTTTCAATTGGCCATTATACATTATAAATGGTTTTAACGAAAATTTAAAATGTTTAAAAAGTACTTACACATATAAATACATATTACTCTCTATAGAATACAAGTAATTTCCTAAAAGTATGCTTTGAATATTAATCAATTGTTGGGGAATATTTTAAACATAAATATTATTTTTTGTTTATAAAATGTGCGAAAAAAACAGAAAACAATTATTTGATTGATACTAATACTAATATAAATAATGCTTTAGTTTTTTAGAAAAAAAAAAACAAAAAAAAAAACAAATACCTTTGAGACTCAAGGTAACAAAAATTGTACATTTAAAGCAGAAGAATTACATTTTTCTGCAATAATTCTTTAAATTAACTATAATCTAGTGTAAAGCATAGACAAGCTAAATAACAAAATATAAAAAAATGGCACAAATTATGTTTAAAATAAAAAAAGATGTTATTAACAACAAAAATTAAATTTTTTTATTGTAAAAGTCCTCATAGGGTTTTGCTCAAAATCACCGAAATTTATTAACAAATTGTTTTTATATATTAAAGCAAATTCAAAATATTGAATCATTTGTCATATTTACCTTACAAGGAATACAAACAACTTCTTCCCATACCAACGAAGCGTATACTTAATATACATGTACAATTATTTCCATTAATCATACGCCTAAGTTGACAATAAAATTAATATTCGCAAACAACACACTTAAAAATAAAGTTAAAAATTTGTGTATAAAAAGATTTCACATTAAGTTCTAGTCTATGGTCAAGTCTATAGTCTAGGCTATAGTCTAGTCTATAGACTAGTCTATAGTCTAGTCTATAGTCTAGTCTATAGTCTAGTCTAGTATAGTATAGTCTATAGTCTAGTCTATAGTCTAGTCTATAGTCTAGTCTATAGTCTAGTCTATAGTCTAGTCTAGTCTAGTCTATAGTCTAGTCTATAGTCTAGTCTATAGTCTAGTCTATAGTCTAGTCTATAGTCTAGTCTATAGTCTAGTCTATAGTCTAGTCTATAGTCTAGTCTATAGTCTAGTCTATAGTCTAGTCTATAGTCTAGTCTATAGTCTAGTCTATAGTCTAGTCTATAGTCTAGTCTATAGTCTAGTCTATAGTCTAGTCTATAGTCTAGTCTATCTAGTCTAGTCTATAGTCTAGTCTATAGTCTAGTCTATAGTCTAGTCTATAGTCTAGTCTATAGTCTAGTCTATAGTCTAGTCTATAGTCTAGTCTATAGTCTAGTCTATAGTCTAGTCTATAGTCTAGTCTATAGTCTAGTCTATAGTCTAGTCTATAGTATAGTCTATAGTCTAGTCTATAGTCTAGTCTATAGTCTAGTCTATAGTCTAGTCTATATAGTCTATAGTCTAGTCTATAGTCTAGTCTATAGTCTAGTCTATAGTCTAGTCTATAGTCTAGTCTATAGTCTAGTCTATAGTCTAGTCTATAGTCTAGTCTATAGTCTAGTCTATAGTCTAGTCTATAGTCTAGTCTATAGTCTAGTCTATAGTCTAGTATAGTCTAGTCTATAGTCTAGTCTATAGTCTAGTCTATAGTAGTCTATAGTCTAGTCTATAGTCTAGTCTATAGTCTAGTCTATAGTCTAGTCTATAGTCTAGTCTATAGTCTAGTCTATAGTCTAGTCTATAGTCTAGTCTATAGTCTAGTCTATAGTCTAGTCTATAGTCTAGTCTATAGTCTAGTCTATAGTCTAGTCTATAGTCTAGTCTATAGTCTAGTCTATAGTCTAGTCTATAGTCTAGTCTATAGTCTAGTCTATAGTCTAGTCTATAGTCTAGTCTATATAGTCTATAGTCTAGTCTATAGTCTAGTCTATAGTCTAGTCTATAGTCTAGTCTATAGTCTAGTCTATAGTCTAGTCTATAGTCTAGTCTAGTCTATAGTCAGTCTAGTCTAGTATAGTCTAGTCTATAGTCTAGTCTATAGTCTAGTCTATAGTCTAGTCTATAGTCTAGTCTATAGTCTAGTCTATAGTCTAGTCTATAGTCTAGTCTATAGTCTAGTCTATAGTCTAGTCTATAGTCTAGTCTATAGTCTAGTCTATAGTCTAGTCTATAGTCTAGTCTATAGTCTAGTCTATAGTCTAGTCTATAGTCTAGTCTAGTCTAGTCTATAGTCTAGTCTATAGTCTAGTCTATAGTCTAGTCTATAGTCTAGTCTATAGTCTAGTCTATAGTCTAGTCTATAGTCTAGTCTATAGTCTAGTCTATAGTCTAGTCTATAGTCTAGTCTATAGTCTAGTCTATAGTCTAGTCTATAGTCTAGTCTATAGTCTAGTCTATAGTCTAGTCTATAGTCTAGTCTATAGTCTAGTCTATAGTCTAGTCTAGTCTAGTCTAGTCTAGTCTATAGTCTAGTCTATAGTCTAGTCTATAGTCTAGTCTATAGTCTAGTCTATAGTCTAGTCTATAGTCTAGTCTATAGTCTAGTCTATAGTCTAGTCTATAGTCTAGTCTATAGTCTAGTCTATAGTCTAGTCTATAGTCTAGTCTATAGTCTAGTCTATAGTCTAGTCTATGTCTAGTCTATAGTCTAGTCTATAGTCTAGTCTATAGTCTAGTCTATAGTCTAGTCTATAGTCTAGTCTATAGTCTATGTCTAGTCTATAGTCTAGTCTATAGTCTAGTCTATAGTCTAGTCTATAGTCTAGTCTATAGTCTAGTCTATAGTCTAGTCTATAGTCTAGTCTATAGTCTAGTCTATAGTCTAGTCTATAGTCTAGTCTATAGTCTAGTCTATAGTCTAGTCTATAGTCTAGTCTATAGTCTAGTCTATAGTCTAGTCTATCGTCTAGTCTATAGTCTAGTCTATAGTCTAGTCTATAGTCTAGTCTATAGTCTAGTCTATAGTCTAGTCTATAGTCTAGTCTATAGTCTAGTCTATAGTCTAGTCATAGTCTAGTCTATAGTCTAGTCTATAGTCTAGTCTATAGTCTAGTCTATAGTCTAGTCTATAGTCTAGTATAGTCTAGTCTATAGTCTAGTCTATAGTCTAGTCTATAGTCTAGTCTATAGTCTAGTCTATAGTCTAGTCTATAGTCTAGTCTATAGTCTAGTCTATAGTCTAGTCTATAGTCTAGTCTATAGTCTAGTCTTAGTATAGTCTATAGTCTAGTCTATAGTCTAGTCTATAGTCTAGTCTAGTCTATAGTCTAGTATCTAGTGTCTAGTCTAGTCTATATATAGTTATAGTCTAGTCTATAGTCTAGTCTATAGTCTAGTCTATAGTCTAGTCTATAGTCTAGTCTATAGTCTAGTCTATAGTCTAGTCTATAGTCTAGTCTATAGTCTAGTCTATAGTCTAGTCTATAGTCTAGTCTATAGTCTAGTCTATAGTCTAGTCTATAGTCTAGTCTATAGTCTAGTCTATAGTCTAGTCTATAGTCTAGTCTAGTCTAGTATATAGTCTAGTCTATAGTATAGTCTAGTCTATAGTATAGTCTAGTCTATAGTCTAGTCTATAGTCTAGTCTATAGTCTAGTATATAGTCTAGTCTATAGTCTAGTCTATAGTCTAGTCTATAGTCTAGTCTATAGTATAGTCTAGTCTAGTCTATAGTCTAGTCTAAGTCTAGTATATAGTCTAGTCTATAGTCTAGTCTATAGTCTAGTCTATAGTCTAGTCTATAGTCTAGTCTTAGTCTAGTCTATAGTCTAGTCTATAGTCTAGTCTATAGTCTAGTCTATAGTCTAGTCTATAGTCTAGTCTATAGTCTAGTCTATAGTCTAGTCTATAGTCTAGTCTATAGTATAGTCTAGGTCTATAGTCTAGTCTATAGTCTAGTCTATAGTCTAGCTATAGTCTAGTCTATAGTCTAGTCTATAGTTAGTCTATAGTCTAGTCTAGTTATAGTGTAGTCTATAGTCTAGTCAATAGTCTAGTCTATAGACTAGTCTATAGTCTAGTCTATATCTAGTCTATAGACTAGTCTATAGTCTAGTCTATAGTTAGTCTATAGTCTAGTCTATAGTCTAGTCTATAGTCTAGTTAGTCTATAGCCTAGTCTATAGCCTAGTCTGTAGTCTAGTCTGTAGTCTAGTCTATAGTCTACAGTTTAGTCTATATTCAAGTATATACTTTATTCTTTAGTCTAGTCTCTACATTATTCTATAGTCTAGTCTATACTTTATTCTATAGTCTAGTCAGTTTTTAGTCTGATGTTTTAATACAAAATTTAATTAGTAATTAATAAAAGTTAATTTAAAATAATACCCACAATCTTTGCCTTATTTGCTTAAAAATTAATTCAGCAAAATTTTAATTAAATTTTATTGAATTACACAATAAATTCAATTAGTATTTAAAGTGCTTTTTTATATTTCCACGAATTAACTGATAAATACTCTTTTGTAACAAACTTCCGCCAGCAAATGTTGTAACAGGAAATAAAGCTTAAAATGGTTTTTAAGTAAAAGTATAAAAAGAGGGTGGTAAAGCAGTTAAAACGTGATGTAACTCTGAAACATTTGTTTGTGTAAATGTTGTAGAAATCATGATGTTTGTTTAGTTAAATCTTGTTATAATAAAAACTTCCTTTGACTCACTTTGCTGAGACCGTTATAAATATGTTTAAAAACTAATTTAATGAAATTTGTTAATCATTGTAAAAGTATTTAACACTTGATTAAACAACAAATAATAACAATATAATGTAGAAAGATGTAAACAATACAGTAAATGTTAGTACTACAACAATAACAATATAATCCTTGAAATAGATAAGGGAATGCCAAGAAAAGCTGAACAATATAAATACCAAATCATTTATCTAGGAAAATAGAAAGAAATTCTTTATTGAATATTTTTTTTATATTAAACCTGATTAAATTGTTATTAATGTGTAATACATGAAACTAAGCAACAAAAGCCGTTATAAAAGCTTAATTTTTAAAGGATATTAAAGGAAAATATTGTTAGAAGATAAATCGCAGGAATTGTTACGAATTACAAGAATTTAATAAAGGTTTCGTGTTTGTAGAAAGTAGCAGGATGAGGACAAATAACACTGAACTGAACTAGAACTGAACTAGAACTGAACTGGAACTGAAATAGAACTGAACTAGAACTGAACTAGAACTGAAATAGAACTGAACTAGAACTGAACTAGAACTGAACTAGAACTGAACTAGAACTGAACTAGAACTGAACTAGAACTGAACTAGAACTGAAATAGAACTGAACTAGAACTGAACTAGAACTGAACTAGAACTGAACTAGAACTGAACTAGAACTAAACTAGAACTGAACTAGAACTGAACTAGAACTGAACTAGAACTGAACTAGAACTGAACTAGAACTGAACTAGAACTGAACTAGAACTGAACTGAACTAGAACTGAACTGAACTAGAACTGAACTAGAACTGAACTAGAACTGAACTAGAACTGAACTAGAACTGAACTAGAACTGAACTAGAACTGAACTAGAACTGAACTAGAACTGAACTAGAACTGAACTAGAACTAGAACTGAACTAAAACTGAACAAACTGAACTAGAACTGAACTAGAACTGAACTAGAACTGAACTAGAACTGAACTAGAACTGAACTAGAACTGAACTAGAACTGAACTAGAACTGAACTAGAACTGAACTAGAACTGAACTAAAACTGAACTAGAACTGAACTAGAAATGAACTAGAACTGAACTAGAACTGAACTAGAACTGAACTAGAACTGAACTAGAACTGAACTAGAACTGAACTAGAACTGAACTAGAACTGAACTAGAACTGAACTAGAACTGAACTAGAACTGAACTAGAACTGAACTAGAACTGAACTAGAACTGAACTAGAACTGAACTAGAACTGAACTAGAACTGAACTAGAACTGAACTAGAACTGAACTAGAACTGAACTAGAACTGAACTAGAACTGAACTAGAACTGAACTAGAACTGAACTAGAACTGAACTAGAACTGAACTAGAACTGAACTAGAACTGAACTAGAACTGAACTAGAACTGAACTAGAACTGAACTAGAACTGAACTAGAACTGAACTAGAACTGAACTAGAACTGAACTAGAACTGAACTAGAACTGAACTAGAACTGAACTAGAACTGAACTAGAACTGAACTAGAACTGAACTAGAACTGAACTAGAATTTAACTAGTTTTGAACTAGAACTGAACTAGAACTGAACTAGAAGTGAACTTGAACTGAACTAGAACTGAACTAGAACTGAACTAGAACTGAACTAGAACTGAACTAGAACTGAACTAGAACTGAACTAGAACTGAACTAGAACTGAACTAGAACTGAACTAGAACTGAACTAGAACTGAACTAGAACTGAACTAGAACTGAACTAGAACTGAACTAGAACTGAACTAGAACTGAACTAGAACTGAACTAGAACTGAACTAGAACTGAACTAGAACTGAACTAGAACTGAACTAGAACTGAACTAAACTGAACTAGAACTGAACTAGAACTGAACTAGAACTGAACTAGAACTGAACTAGAACTGACTAGAACTGAACTAGAACTGAACTAGAACTGAACTAGAACTGAACTAGAACTGAACTAGAACTGAACTAGAACTGAACTAGAACTGAACTAGAACTGAACTAGAACTGAACTAGAACTGAACTAGAACTGAACTAGAACTGAACTAGAACTGAACTAGAACTGAACTAGAACTGAACTAGAACTGAACTAGAACTGAACTAGAACTGAACTAGAACTGAACTAGAAATGAACTAGAACTGAACTAGAACTGAACTAGAACTGAACTAGAACTGAACTAGAACTGAACTAGAACTGAACTAGAACTGAACTAGAACTGAACTAGAACTGAACTAGAACTGAACTAGAACTGAACTAGAACTGAACTAGAACTGAACTAGAACTGAACTAGAACTGAACTAGAACTGAACTAGAACTGAACTAGAACTGAAATAGAACTGAACTAGAACTGAACTAGAACTGAACTAGAACTGAACTAGAACTGAACTAGAACTGAACTAGAACTGAACTAGAACTGAACTAGAACTGAACTAGAACTGAACTAGAACTGAACTAGAACTGAACTAGCACTGAACTAGAACTGAACTAGAACTGAACTAGAACTGAACTAGAACTGAACTAGAACTGAACTAGAACTGAACTAGAACTGAACTAGAACTGAACTCGAACTGAACTAGAACTGAACTAGAACTGAACTAGAACTGAACTAGAACTGAACTAGAACTGAACTAGAACTGAACTAGAACTGAACTAGAACTGAACTAGAACTGAACTAGAACTGAACTAGAACTGAACTAGAACTGAACTAGAACTGAACTAGAACTGAACTAGAACTGAACTAGAACTGAACTAGAACTGAACTAGAACTGAACTAGAACTGAACTAGAACTGAACTGAAACTGAACTAGAACTGAACTAGAACTGAACTAGAACTGAACTAGAACTGAACTAGAACTGAACTAGAACTGAACTAGAACTGAACTAGAACTGAACTAGAACTGAACTAGAACTGAACTAGAACTGAACTAGAACTGAACTAGAACTGAACTAGAACTGAACTAGAACTGAACTAGAACTGAACTAGAACTGAACTAGAACTGAACTAGAACTGAACTAGAACTGAACTAGAACTGAACTAGAACTGAACTAGAACTGAACTAGAACTGAACTAGAACTGAACTAGAACTGAACTAGAACTGAACTAGAACTGAACTAGAACTGAACTAGAACTGAACAAGAACTGAACTAGAACTGAACTAGAACTGAACTAGAACTGAACTAGAACTGAACTAGAACTGAACTAGAACTGAACTAGAACTGAACTAGAACTGAACTAGAACTGAACTAGAACTGAACTAGAACTGAACTAGAACTGAACTAGAACTGAACTAGAACTGTACTAGAACTGAACTAGAACTGAACTAGAACTGAACTAGAACTGAACTAGAACTGAACTAGAACTGAACTAGAAATGAACTAGAACTGATCTAGAACTGAACTAGAACTTGACTAGAACTGAACTAGAGTAGAACTAGAACTGAACTAGAACTGAACTAGAACTGAACTAGAACTGAACTAGAACTGAACTAGAACTGAACTAGAACTGAACTAGAACTGAACTAGAACTGAACTAGAACTGAACTAGAACTGAACTAGCACTGAACTAGAACTGAACTAGAACTGAACTAGATCTAGTAGTTAGTTTAGAATTTAAATTTGAAATGTAATTTTCACTAAAACTAAAAAGTTTTCAACAAAAGTTTAATTTTAATATTATAATTTACTTCTTTTTTTCTTCGGCAACCTCTTAACCAATACTTTGTCACTTTTAATCCCTAAATTAATTTCAAATTACTACTTGTTTTTCTTTTTCTCTTTTTTGCCTTATCTTGAAGACATAAATTTTGTTACAAATATTTAATGAGTTCAAATTGTATGGTCTCAAATCATTATTTAGATGAAATATCCTTCTTGTGTGGCATTTGGTTTTCCTTTTATGGTTGTTTGTTTGTGTTAAACAGCAGAGATGTCCTTAAACATATAACAAACGAACTACTTAAATACACAATTTTTGGGGGTTTGAGCTTGCAAGTGTATGATTAACAACAAAAACGAGAAAAAAAATATGTTTTTCCATGTGGTTTTATAAACTAAACTCTTGTCGTCTGTGTTGGTATGAAATATGTATGTATGTGTAAGTACTCATACATTAACAAATAAATCTTCCTTACATTTCCCGGCTCCGTTATTTTTTTACATACTAAACTGTAAGAGTATGTGTTTGTAGCAAAACTTTAGCAAAAGTGTTGTCATAAATCTTTCTTTAGTGGTTTCATATGTTTATTTGTATATTTTAACAATGCTCTTATCAAAATCTACTCATATTTTCTCAGTATTTTTTGCCTTTTTCTGTCGTTTTTGGGACAACTTTTTTTGTTATTGTTTTGCTATTTTGCACAAATAGCAAAAGTTTCCTTTAGAGTGTGTTTTTTTTTGCTTACTTCCTGCTGATAAAACGCCAGCAAACACACATCTTGAGGTTTCATAATCTTTTTGCTTTTGTAACTTTAAGCAATGTATGTCGTCGTTACTAGAAGTTTAACACAAAAAAAATTAAGGAATTATAAAAATACTAAGGATTAACAAAAGAATCTCAACATGTTATTCGAGTTAAGTAAGTAGTAGGTGTTGTTGTGGCTTAAAATGGCTTAATTTGTACCTTTATCACAAGTGATGAGGGTTTTCTGAGAAAATTTTCTAGAAGACATATTAAGAAAATTTGTCAACACTTTTGTAATTGTTAATCTGAAAGATTAAAAGTTTTAAGCAAGAGTCTTATAAAAGAAGAAAAGGGGTTTCTAATTTATTCAGTTCTAGTTTAGTTTTCTTTCAGTTTTAGTTCTGTTCTACTTCTGTTCTAGTTCTGTTCTAATTCTGTTCTAGTTCTGTTCTAGTTCTGTTCTAGTTCTATTCTAGTTCTGTTCTAGTTCTGTTCTAGTTCTGTTCTAGTTCTGTTCTAGTTCTGTTCTAGTTCTGTTCTAGTTCTGTTCTAGTTCTGTTCTAGTTCTGTTCTAGTTCTATTCTAGTTCTGTTCTAGTTCTGTTCTAGTTCTGTTCTAGTTCTGTTCTAGTTTTCTAGTTCTGTTCTAGTTCTGTTCTAGTTCTGTTCTAGTTCTGTTCTAGTTCTTTCTAGTTCTGTTCTAGTTCTGTCTAGTTCTGTTCTAGTTCTGTTCTAGTTCTGTTCTAGTTCTGTTCTAGTTCTGTTCTAGTTCTGTTCTAGTTCTAGTTCTGTTCTAGTTCTGTTCTAGTTCTGTTCTAGTTCTGTTCTAGTTCTGTTCTAGTCTGTTCTAGTTCTGTTCTAGTTCTGTTCTATTGTTCTAGTTCTGTTCTAGTTCTGTTCTAGTTCTGTTCTAGTTCTGTTCTAGTTCTGTTCTAGTTCTGTTCTAGTTCTGTTCTAGTTCTGTTCTAGTTCTGTTCTAGTTCTGTTCTAGTTCTGTTCTAGTTCTGTTCTAGTTCTGTTCTAGTTCTGTTCTAGTTTGTTCTAGTTCTGTTCTAGTTCTGTTCTAGTTCTGTTCTAGTTCTGTTCTAGTTCTGTTCTGTTCTAGTTCTGTTCTGTTCTAGTTCTGTTCTAGTTCTGTTCTAGTTCTGTTCTAGTTCTGTTCTAGTTCTGTTCTAGTTCTGTTCTAGTTCTGTTCTAGTTCTGTTCTAGTTCTGTTCTAGTTCTGTTCTAGTTCTGTTCTAGTTCTGTTCTAGTTCTGTTCTAGTTCTGTTCTAGTTCTGTTCTAGTTCTGTTCTAGTTCTGTTCTAGTTCTGTTCTAGTTCTGTTCTAGTTCTGTTCTAGTTCTGTTCTAGTTCTGTTCTAGTTCTGTTCTAGTTCTGTTCTAGTTCTGTTCTAGTTTGTTCTAGTTCTGTTCTAGTTCTGTTCTAGTTCTGTTCTAGTTCTGTTCTAGTTCTGTTCTAGTCTGTCTAGTTCTGTTCTAGTTCTGTTCTAGTTCTGTTCTAGTTCTGTTCTAGTTCTGTTCTAGTTCTGTTCTAGTTCTGTTCTAGTTCTGTTCTAGTTCTGTTCTAGTTCTGTTCTAGTTCTGTTCTAGTTCTGTTCTAGTTCTGTTCTAGTTCTGTTCTAGTTCTGTTCTAGTTCTGTTCTAGTTCTGTTCTAGTTCTGTTCTAGTTCTGTTCTAGTTCTGTTCTAGATCTCTTCTAGTTCTGTTCTAGTTCTGTTCAAGTTCTGTTCTAGTTCTGTTCTAGTTCTGTTCTAGTTCTGTTCTAGTCTGTTCTAGTCTGTTCTAGTCCTGTTCAGTTCTAGTTCAGTTCTAGTTCAGTTCTAGTTCAGTTCTAGTTCTGTTCTAATTCAGTTCTAGTTCAGTTGTAGTTATGTTCTAGTTCAGTTCTTGTTCTAGTTCAGTTCTATTCGTCTGATTTGATATTTAAAAACAATATGATTTAAATATTTATTTAGTATAGTCTGTAATTTTCCTTATAATAGTATAATTTAATTTTCATTGATTTTAATAACATAATCTAATATTTGATATCAATATTTCTACATTTCTCTTTCTTTTTACTTATTCTTTCGTCATTACTTTTCATTTGTTACAAATTTCCTTCGAAACATATTAATTCTCAATTAAAACGAGAAAAAAAATGGTTCAAGGAAAACCACAATGCCAATAAATTAAATTTACTAATTTTTGTTCATATTAAGACAGAAAGAAACCAATATAAAAGTCAATAATAATTACAAATCTATGTGAAACTTTTGCGAAATGATAGAAAGAAAGGCAAAACAAAAAATAATCGTTAATAATGAACGAATAATCAAACAAGAATTACAGACACAAACTCAAATGTAGCGTAATAATTATACTGAAATTTAACAGTTGAATAGTAAAAGTTTCTTAATAATAAAAATGTACAGAAGAATACTTTGATGATTTTTCGTCAGACAGGGTGTAACATAAAGATTCTGTTCTAGTCTATTTGTAGTTCAGTTCTCTTTCATGTTCCAGTTCAGTGCCAAGTTCAGTTCTAGTTCAGTTCTAGTTCAGTTCTAGTTCAGTTCTAGTTCAGTTTCTAGTTCAGTTCTAGTTCAGTTCTAGTTCAGTTCTAGTTCAGTTCTAGTTCAGTTCTAGTTCAGTTCTAGTTCAGTTCTAGTTCAGTTCTAGTTCAGTTCTAGTTCAGTTCTAGTTCAGTTCTAGTTCATTCTAGTTCAGTTCTAGTTCAGTTCTAGTTCAGTTCTAGTTCAGTTCTAGTTCAGTTCTAGTTCAGTTCTAGTTCAGTTCTAGTTCAGTTCTAGTTCAGTTCTAGTTCAGTTCTAGTTCAGTTCTAGTTCAGTTCTAGTTCAGTTCTAGTTCAGTTCTAGTTCAGTTCTAGTTCAGTTCTAGTTCAGTTCTAGTTCAGTTCTAGTTCAGTTCTAGTTCAGTTCTAGTTCAGTTCTAGTTCAGTTCTAGTTCAGTTCTAGTTCAGTTCTAGTTCAGTTCTAGTTCAGTTCTAGTTCAGTTCTAGTTCAGTTCTAGTTCAGTTCTAGTTCAGTTCTAGTTCAGTTCTAGTTCAGTTCTAGTTCAGTTCTACTAGTTTCAGTTCTAGTTCAGTTCTAGTTCATTCTAGTTCAGTTCTAGTTCAGTTCTAGTTCAGTTCTAGTTCAGTTCTAGTTCAGTTCTAGTTCAGTTCTAGTTCAGTTCTAGTTCAGTTCTAGTTCAGTTCTAGTTCAGTTCTAGTTCAGTCTAGTTCAGTTCTAGTTCAGTTCTAGTTCAGTTCTAGTTCAGTTCTAGTTCAGTTCTAGTTCAGTTCTAGTTCAGTTCTAGTTCAGTTCTAGTTCAGTTCTAGTTCAGTTCTAGTTCAGTTCTAGTTCAGTTCTAGTTCAGTTCTAGTTCAGTTCTAGTTCAGTTTAGTTCAGTTCTAGTTCAGTTTAGTTCAGTTCTAGTTCATCAGTTCTAGTTCAGTTCTAGTTCAGTTCTAGTTCAGTTCTAGTTCAGTTCTAGTTCAGTTCTAGTTCAGTTCTAGTTCAGTTTTAGTTCAGTTCTAGTTCAGTTCTAGTTCAGTTCTAGTTCAGTTCTAGTTCAGTTCTAGTTCAGTTCTAGTTCAGTTCTAGTTCAGTTCTAGTTCAGTTTAGTTCAGTTCTAGTTCAGTTCTAGTTCAGTTCTAGTTCAGTTCTAGTTCAGTTCTAGTTCAGTTCTAGTTCAGTTCTAGTTCAGTTCTAGTTCAGTTCTAGTTCAGTTCTAGTTCAGTTCTAGTTCATTCTAGTTCAGTTCTAGTTCAGTTCTAGTTCAGTTCTAGTTCAGTTCTAGTTCAGTTTCTAGTTCAGTTCTAGTTCAGTCTAGTTCAGTTCTAGTTCAGTTCTAGTTCAGTTCTAGTTCAGTTCTAGTTCAGTTCTAGTTCAGTTCTAGTTCAGTTCTAGTTCAGTTCTAGTTCAGTTCTAGTTCAGTTCTAGTTCAGTTCTAGTTCAGTTCTAGTTCAGTTCTAGTTCAGTTCTAGTTCATGTTCTAGTTTCAGTTCTAGTTCAGTTCAGTTCAGTTCTAGTTCAGTTCTAGTTCAGTTCTAGTTGTCTAGTTCAGTTCTAGTTCAGTTCTTTCATTCTAGTTCAGTTCTAGTTCAGTTCTAGTTCAGTTCTCTAGATCAGTTCTATTCAGTTCAAGTTCAGCTCTAGTTCAGTTTTAACTAGACTACTCTTCTTTTGCTTCACCTTTTTACCTCAAGGAAATTGTATAAAATTTGTAACAAATATTGAAGGTCATAATACCGGACATAAGATTCATCGAAGCAAACAGTCAAAATTAAACCAAAACCCCTCCACAAACAAACAGAAAAAATATGCTTTCAGCAACAATCTGAAACCACTCAACCAATATGACCTACACTGCAACCCACCTATCCTCTACCCACCTCTATCCCTCCAACAAACAAAACTATCATAACAGCAAGACAATACAACTGGCAACATCAGCTGAAACATATCAACAACAAATTGATGGCAGCAGCAGGCAAGCATGAAAGCAACATCATCAATCGCTGCTTATTATCAGTTATAAGAAAGCAAAAAGGAAAACACACCCCACCCAACAAACAAACCTATAGACAATAGACCAAACAAAAATTAACAAAGTTTTATATTATTAAATATTGAAAAGAAATGAACATAGGTGAAGATTAAACAAAATACACAGCAACAGTAAAAGTTCTAATAAAAGACATGTCACAACAGAAAACCCTTGCGAAAAAAATTTTTCTGGAAAATTCTTAAAACAAACTGTTTAATCAATGTTTAAGTGAGTTGTTAACATCCTGCTTTCATGGTTGCTACTGTGTGAACATGAATAATGATAAATATTTATTTTTCCTTACATACTCCTTTCAAGCCAATCATTATTAATATCATCATCATACCACAGATTTCTTATCCTTTTTTTTTGTATGTAACTCAAGTAGAAATTTAACGGATATCGTTGGACAGACTGACGCAATATGACTTATTTTTAACACACACATTAATATTATTCATCACGCACACATTAGTCGAAGTGTACATACATATGTGTATGTTGGAAAATACAAGCAATACCCAACAGTTCCGATAGAGTGACTCATTGCAAAAAATGATTCTGAACTCAACAGAATTGGAACAGTACTGGAACAGAACTAGAATAGAACAGAACTAGGATAGAACAGAACTAGAACAAAACTAACAAACTAGAACAGAACTAAACAAACTAGAACAGAACTAGAACAGAACTAGAACAGAACTAGAACATAACTAACAGAACTGAAAAAAACAGAACCGAACAGAACAGAACTAGAACAGAACTAGAACAGAACTAAACAAACTGAACTAGAACAGAACTAGAACAGACTAGAACATAACTAGAACAGAACTAGAACAGAACTAGAACTAGAACATAACTAGAACAGAACTAGAACAGAACTAGAACAGAACTAGAACAGACTAGAACAGAACTAGAACAGAACTAGAACAGAACTAGAACAGAACAGAACTAGAACAAACTAGAACAGAACTAGAACAGAACTAGAACAGAACTAGAACAGAACTAGACAGAACTAGAACAGAACTAGAACAGAACTAGAACAGAACTAGAACAGAACTAGAACAGAACTAGAACAGAACTAGAACAGAACTAGAACAGAACTAGAACAGAACTAGAACAGAACTAGAACAGAACTAGAACAGAACTAGAACAGAACTAGAACAGAACTAGAACAGAACTAGAACAGAACTAGAACAGAACTAGAACAGAACTAGAACAGAACTAGAACAGAACTAGAACAGAACTAGAACAGAACTAGAACAGAACTAGAACAGAACTAGAACAGAACTGAACAGAACTAGAACAGAACTAGAACAGAACTAGAACAGAACTAGAACAACTAGAACAGAACTAGAACAGAACTAGAACAGAACTAGAACAGAACTAGAACAGAACTAGAACAGAACTAGAACAGAACTAGAACAAACTAGAACAGAACTAGAACAGAACTAGAACAGAACTAGAACAGAACTAGAACAGAACTAGAACAGACTAGAACAGAACTAGAACAGAACTAGAACTAGAACAAACTAGAACAGAACTAGAACAGAACTAGAACAGAACTAGAACAGAACTAGAACAGAACTAGAACAGAACTAGAACAGAACTAGAACAGAACTAGAACAGAACTAGAACAGAACTAAACAGAACTAGAACAGAACTAGAACAGAACTAGAACAGAACTAGAACAGAACTAACAGAACTAGAACAGAACTAGAACATAACTAAACAGAACTAGAACAGAACTAGAACAAACTAGAACAGAACTAGAACTAGAACAGAACTAGAACAAAACTAGAACTGATCTGAATTACAACAGAACTGCAACTAAACTTGAACTGAACTGGAACAGATTGAGCAGAACAAGTTCTGTTCTAGTACACTGTACTGTTGTTTTGTATAGTTTATTTGTTAGTGTTTAATCTTGATACATTTAATAACATGTCAAGTTGTACAAGTTCAATGACGAATGTTTTCATTTTGCTCTTTTTTCCTTCGTACTCAAGCCGTATTTCCGGGTCACATAAACCAAATGAAGCCTGAGTATATTTTCCTCTTGCCTATGTCTATAATCCTGTGCTCTTTGTATATGATTTTTTCCACATCTGTCCTTAATTGGAATTTGTAGGTAAATTGTTAAAACTCTTATTGACCTTAAGCCAGAAATGAAAATCTGATTTAATCGCAACAAAAACAAAAAAAAAACTAAAGCAAAATGAAGTAAAAATTGTATTGCCATGAATTAAATAGTAGCAGAGATAAATGGGAAAATGAAATTAAGATGAATTTAATGGAAGAAATCACCTGTAACATTGAGACAATTAAATTAAAGATTTAATAGGAAAATTGTTTAATAGGAAATTAAGTAATTTTAAGGATTTATTGGAATTAATAAAGACTATCAGGAAGAACTAGAGAAGAGATAAAGAGACATTTTGTTGTTGACCAAGATAGATTTCCTGTTTTATTTCGTATTATAAATAAATCTTATTTAAATATGCAATATTAAATGCTCAAAAGCAGACAAAGGATGTAGACTAGCACACATACAGACACATACTTCCACATACCATACACTTTGAGACTTTTTTTGATTGGCATTATTAGTTAAATAGAGAAAAAGGCAAAAAGAACAAATGAAATAAAGGGAAACTAACAGCAGGATTTGAAACGAGTGTTGAAAAGAACTTAAAAGGACTCTTCTGTTAGTTTTATACAGAAGACTGAACGACAGACCGACACAAACACAAAACTGCCAAATGAACAATAATTCAAAGAGTGTGCTACAAATGTTTAAAATGAAATGCATAGAAATTCAATCAAAAACATTTTACAAATTAAAAGATGAATGAATAAAAATACATATAAATAGAAAAAAAATCAAATCAATTTTGCAAATAAGGAAAAAAAAGTCAAATATTTATTTGAAAACTAAACAAAAAAAAATACGTATAAAAATGCAACACTTCTTTTTTGTATCGATAAAAGAGCAAGCCATCATCATGGCATACAAGCAGCACAAAAAAAAAAGAATTTTTATATAAAATTTATTTTAATATTGGCTACAAATAATAGAATTCTTTACTCCCTTTACCAAGTCCCCATACCCATTGCCTTAAACAGGCTTTAGCCAGCACTTTCCCCCCCCCACATTGCTGTCCAATAAATGAAAATACATTGAAAAATGTTAAAATGCATAGTATAAATGGAAAAATATTTATTAAATTTTTTCTTGTTGTTGTTGCTGTTGTTTCATTTTATTTTAATGTAAAATTTTCATATGAAAATATTTGCGTGAGTGTGTGTGTGGTAGAGTGCAAGTTTGAAAACAAGGAAACGGAAATTTAAAATTCAAATGTAACAGAAAACTGAAATAAAGAAATCAAATAAAAGAAAAACTCATTTCTAGAGTGTGTGTGAAAATCAAACAAAAGAAGCCTTTTAAAATATTGAAAATAAATTTGACAAAGGAATATTTGATTATATTTTATAAAGAATTGTAAAAAAATCACAACAACTTTCTTAATACAAAGCAAAATTTGTTGCTGGGTTCTTTTTTGTACTAGTTCTGTTCTAGTTCTGTTCTAGTTTTATTCTAGATCTATTCTAGTTCTGTTCTAGTTCTGTTCTAGTTCTGTTCTAGTTCTGTTCTAGTTCTGTTCTAGTTCTGTTCTAGTTCTGTTCTAGTTCTGTTCTAGTTTTATTCTAGATCTATTCTAGTTCTGTTCTAGTTCTGTTCTAGTTCTGTTCTAGTTCTGTTCTAGTTCTGTTCTAGTTCTGTTCTAGTTCTGTTCTAGTTCTGTTCTAGTTCTGTTCTAGTTCTGTTCTAGTTCTGTTCTAGTTTGTTCTAGTTCTGTTCTAGTTCTGTTCTAGTTCTGTTCTAGTTCTGTTCTAGTTCTGTTTAGTTCTGTTCTAGTTCTGTTCTAGTTCTGTTCTAGTTCTGTTCTAGTTCTGTTCTAGTTCTGTTCTAGTTCTGTTCTAGTTCTGTTCTAGTTCTGTTCTAGTTCTGTTCTAGTTCTGTTCTAGTTCTGTTCTAGTTCTGTTCTAGTTCTGTTCTAGTTCTGTTCTAGTTCTGTTCTAGTTCTGTTCTAGTTCTGTTCTAGTTCTGTTCTAGTTCTGTTCTAGTTCTGTTCTAGTACTGTTCTAGTTCTGTTCTAGTTCTGTTCTAGTTCTGTTCTAGTTCTGTTTTAGTTCTGTTCTAGTTCTGTTCTAGTTCTGTTCTAGTTCTGTTCTAGTTCTGTTCTAGTTCTGTTCTAGTTCAATTCTAGTACTGTTCTAGTTCTGTTCTAGTTCTGTTCTAGTTCTGTTTTAGTTCTGTTCTAGTTCTGTTCTAGTTCTGTTCTAGTTTTGTTCTAGTTCTGTTCTAGTTCTGTTCTAGTTCTGTTCTAGTTCTGTTCTAGTTCTGTTCTAGTTCTGTTCTAGTTCTGTTCTAGTTCTGTTCTAGTTCTGTTCTAGTTCTGTTCTAGTTCTGTTCTAGTTCTGTTCTAGTTCTGTTCTAGTTCTGTTCTAGTTCTGTTCTAGTTCTGTTCTAGTTCTGTTCTAGTTCTGTTCTAGTTCTGTTCTAGTTCTGTTCTAGTTCTGTTCTAGTTCTGTTCTAGTTCTGTTCTAGTTCTGTTCTAGTTCTGTTCTGTTCTAGTTCTGTTCTAGTTCTGTTCTAGTTCTGTTCTAGTTCTGTTCTAGTTCTGTTCTAGTTCTGTTCTAGTTCTGTTCTAGTTCTGTTCTGTTCTAGTTCTGTTCTAGTTCTGTTCTAGTTCTGTTCTAGTTCTGTTCTAGTTCTGTTCTAGTTCTGTTCTAGTTCTGTTCTGTTCTAGTTCTGTTCTAGTTCTGTTCTAGTTCTGTTCTGTTCTAGTTCTGTTCTGTTCTAGTTCTGTTCTGTTCTAGTTCTGTTTTAGTTCTGTTCTAGTTCTGTTCTAGTTCTGTTCTAGTTCTGTTCTGTTCTAGTTCTAGTTCTGTTCTAGTTCTGTTTTAGTTCTGTTCTAGTTCTGTTCTAGTTCTGTTCTAGTTCTGTTCTAGTTCTGTTCTAGTTCTGTTCTAGTTCTGTTCTAGTTCTGTTCTAGTTCTGTTCTAGTTCTGTTCTAGTTCTGTTCTAGTTCTGTTCTAGTTCTGTTCTAGTTCTGTTCTAGTTCTGTTCTAGTTCTGTTCTAGTTCTGTTCTAGTTCTGTTCTAGTTCTGTTCTAGTTCTGTTCTAGTTCTGTTCTAGTTCTGTTCTAGTTCTGTTCAAGTTCTGTTCTAGTTCTGTTCTAGTTCTGTTCTAGTTCTGTTCTAATTCTGTTCTAGTTCTGTTCTAGTTCTGTTCTAGTTCTGTTCTAGTTCTGTTCTAGTTCTGTTCTAGTTCTGTTCTAGTTCTGTTCTAGTTCTGTTCCAGTTCTGTTCTAGTTCTGTTCTAGTTCTGTTCTAGTTCTGTTCTAGTTCTGTTCTAGTTCTGTTCTAGTTCTGTTCTAGTTCTGTTCTAGTTCTGTTCTAGTTCTGTTCTAGTTCTGTTCTAGTTCTGTTCTAGTTCTGTTCTAGTTCTCTTCTAGTTCTGTTCTAGTTCTGTTCTAGTTCTGGTCTAGTTCTGTTCTAGTTCTGTTCTAGTTCTGTTCTAGTTCTGTTTAGTTCTGTGCTAGTTCTGTTCTAGTTCTGTTCTAGTTCTGTTCTAGTTCTGTTCTAGTTCTGTTCTAGTTCTGTTCTAGTTCTGTTCTAGTTCTGTTCTAGTTCTGTTCTAGTTCTGTTCTAGTTCTGTTCCAGTTCTGTTCTAGTTCTGTTCTAGTTCTGTTCTAGTTCTGTTCTAGTTCTAGTTCTGTTCTAGTTCTGTTCTAGTTCTGTTCTAGTTCTGTTCTAGTTCTGTTCTAGTTCTGTTCTAGTTCTGTTCTAGTTCTGTTCTAGTTCTGTTCTAGTTCTGTTCTAGTTCTGTTCTAGTTCTGTTCTAGTTCTGTTCTAGTTCTGTTCTAGTTCTGTTCTAGTTCTGTTCTAGTTCTGTTCTAGTTCTGTTCTAGTTCTGTTCTAGTTCTATTCTAGTTCTATTCCACTACTGCTCTAGTTCTGCTAACTTTGTTTTGCTTTCTTTTCTTTTTGCTAAACACACAAGTTTTCCTTTTAAATTTGTTTTAATAATATTTCTATTTTTTAGCAATCAAACAACTTAAAACGCACAAATCCCATCAATAAAGATTAAAAAACTATCTAAATCAATTTTTATATATAAAAAACCATGAACGAAAGCAATTAAAAAAGTAATTAGCAGATTTATGTGAAAATAAATTCTGTTAAATATAACAAAAACAACAACATGGCGCGTAGTTTAACATCATATATTAATAAAAATGTTGACAATGAACAGGTAAGAAGATTTTAATATTTTTTTACAAACTTTTCATTGACAAGTTATTAAAATAAACTTAAATTCTTTTAATACCTTTTTAATTGCTACACTTTCTTTGGTTTATTTAAGTTTAGTGTTTTTCTTTTTAGTTTTTATTTTATATGTTTTATTTAAATATATAAAACTTATTAAATGTTATTTGTCATAAATTGACATTTGAACTCAAACAAACAAGCATCAGAAGATCATTTTACTCTTACATACATAAACAAATTACTTTAAGCCCGGAAATACTTACACAGACAAAGCACTGACATACAGAGTTCTCTTGACTATGTTGTTTTTGTTGGTAGGAAAGAAAGGACTTTGTGAAGAAAACTACGAGGAAATGATGACGTTGTTTTGATGTGAATGACGATGACTGTAATCATATTCTAAACTTATGTGTAGTTGTAACGCTACATACAGGATTACACTCACAAATACTGTAACAAATAGAGAAACTAACACAGTTTTTTTAAAGTGTGTTTGTATGTGAATATGAATATTTGTGTAGCGAGTAAATTTCCTTTTAAGACATTTAAAATCACTAGTTAGTTATTTGGTTGCCTGCCTCTGCATGCAAGCAAGGATATTTATTCACACACACACACTCTCAAACTTAAATAAATACAAATAAATGTTTTTGGGTAAATTTATTTTATATGTATTGAAGTGTGTTTATATGTCGGTATGTCTTACCATGAGTATGTTCAAGAAAACTTGAACAAAATAAAATAAATGAAAATCTTTACCCTACTTGGCAAAAGACCAAGAAAAAAATTTAAATAATAATATGAAAAAAATATATATAAATTCACTGATTTTCATATTCCTACACATGTACCAGAAAACCTACTTTGTTTAAAGATAAGTTGTAATAAAAAATTCTCAAAAAAAAAAACGAAAGAAAACAACATGAAAATGATTTTTTTAGGAATAATTTTGTTTGGAATTCAGTTTTCTTTCTTCAATTTTTTTTTTTATTTTTGCCATAAGCTCTTCCTTCCATTGATAAATACGTTGAAAATGAAGTCGAGTTGAATTTGGTTACATGTGTTATTTTAGATGAATGATATTATGGAAGTTTTGCTATTATGTGTTCTTATGCATATTTTCGAGATGGAGTTTTCAAGACAAGGTTTCTTTTTTTATGTATTTTTCATGAAATTGCAGCAAATTGTAGTAATTTGAAGGAATTGTATAGGAAAAGAAAGATTGTGTAATGAAGTTAAGAGTGGAGTTTAATTTGGGTTTTAAATCTTACAGAAACACTTTAGGGAGTGTTAAGCATGATTTACAGTAGACATTTTCAAAATGAAAATTAAGTTCTGTTCTGATTCTAGTTCAGTTCTAGTTCAGTTCTAGTTCAGTTCTAGTTCAGTTCTAGTTCAGTTCAGTTCTAGTTCTGTTCTAGTTCTGTTTTAGTTCTGTTCTAGTTCTGTTCTAGTTGTTCTAGTTGTTCTAGTTCTGTTCTAGTTCATGTTCTAGTTCAGTTCTAGTTCAGTTCTAGTTCAGTTCTAGTTCAGTTCTAGTTCAGTTCTAGTTTCAGTTCTAGTATTCTAGGTAGTTCTAGTTCAGTTCTAGTTCAGTTCTGGTTCTGTTCTAGTTCTGTTTTAGTTCAGTTCTAGTTCAGTTCTAGTTGAGTTCTAGTTCAGTTCTAGTTCAGTTCTAGTTCAGTTCTAGTTCAGTTCTAGTTCAGTTCAGTTCTAGTTCAGTTCTAGTTCAGTTCTAGTTCAGTTCTAGTTCAGTTCAAGTTCTGTTCTAGTTCAGTTCTAGTTCAGTTCTAGTTCAGTTCTAGTTCAGTCTAGTTCAGTTCTAGTTTCAGTTCTAGTTCAGTTCTAGTTCAGTTCTAGTTCTGTTCTAGTTCTGTTCTAGTTCTGTTCTAGTTTTGTTCTAGTTCTGTTCTAGTTCTGTTCTAGTTCTGTTCTAGTTCCGTTCTAGTTCCGTTCTAGTTCTGTTCTAGTTCTGTTCTAGTTCAGTTCTAGTTCAGTTCTAGTTCAGTTCTAGTTCAGTTCTAGTTCAAGTCTATCCAGTTCTAGTCAGTAGTCAGTAGTTCAGTTCTAGTTTAGTTCTAGTTCAGTTCTAGTTCAGTTCTAGTTCAGTTCTAGTTCAGTTCTAGTTTAGTTCTAGTTCAGTTCTAGTTTAGTTTAGTTCTAGTTCTGTTTTAGTTCTGTTCTAGTTCTGTTCTAGTTCAGTTCTAGTTAAGTTCTAGTTCAGTTCTAGTTCAGTTCTAGTTCAGTTCTAGTTCAGTTCTAGTTCAGTTCTAGTTCAGTTCTAGTTCTGTTCTAGTTTCAGTTCTAGTTCAGTTCTAGTTCAGTTTCTAGTTCAGTTCTAGTTCAGTTCTAGTTCAGTTCTAGTTCAGTTCTAGTTCAGTTCTAGTTCTGTTCTAGTTCTGTTCTAGTTCTGTTCTAGTTCTGTTCTATTTTAGTTCTAGTTCAGTTCTAGTTCAGTTCTAGTTCAGTTCTAGTTCACTTCTAGTTCAGTTCTAGTTCAGTTCTAGTTCAGTTCTAGTTCAGTTTCTAGTTCAGTTCTAGTTCAGTTCGTCCAGTTCAGTTCTATGTTCCAGTTCTAGTTAGTCTAGTTCCGTTCTATTCAGTTCTAGTTCAGTTCTAGTTCAGTTCTAGTTCAGTCTAGTCAGTTTCTAGTTCCGTTCTGGCTTCAGTTCTAGTTCAGTTCTAGTTCAGTTCTAGTTCTAGTTCAGTTCTAATTCAGTTCTAGTTCAGTTCTAGTTCAGTTCTAGTTCAGTTCTAGTTCAGTTCTAGTTCAGTTCTAGTTCAGTTCAACTTCAGTTCTACTTCAGTTCTTTCTAGTTTAGTTCTAGTTCAGTTCTGGTTCTGTTCTAGTTCTGTTCTAGTTCAGTTCTAGTTCAGTTCTAGTTCAGTTCTAGTTCAGTTCTAGTTCAGTTCTAGTTCAGTTCTAGTTCAGTTCTAGTTCAGTTCTAGTTCAGTTCTAGTTCAGTTCTAGTTAAGTTCTAGTTCAGTTCTAGTTCAGTTCAGTTCTAGTTAAGTTCTAGTTAAGTTCTAGTTCAGCTTCAGCTTCTAGTTCTTGTTATAGTTCTGTTCTAGTTCTGTTTCTAGTCTGTTCTCAGTTCTGTTCTAGTCTTGTTCTAGTTCTGTTCCAGTTCTGTTCTTAGTTCTGTTCTAGTTCTGTTCTAGTTCTGTTCTAGTTTGTTCTAGTTCTTTTCTAGTTCTGTTCTAGTTCTGTTCTAGTTCTGTTCTAGTTCTGTTCTAGTTCTTGTTCTAGTTCTGTCTAGTTCTGTTCTAGTTCTGTTCTAGTTCTGTTCTAGTTCTGTTCTAGTGTTCTAGTTCTAGTTCTAGTTCTGTTCTAGTTCTGTTCTAGTTCTGTTTCTGTTCTAGTTCTGTTCTAGTTCTGTTCTAGTTCTGTTCTAGTTCGTGTTTCTGTTCTAGTTCTGTTCTAGTTCTGTTCTAGTTTCTGTTCTAGTTCTGTTCTAGTTCTGTTCTAGTTCTGTTCTAGTTCTGTTTTAGTTCTGTTTTAGTTCTGTTCTAGTTCTGTTCTAGTTCTGTTCTAGTTGCTGTTCTAGTTGTGTTCTAGTTCTGTTTCTAGTTTCTGTTCTAGTTTCTAGTTTCTGTTCTAGTTCTGTTCTAGTTCTGTTCTAGTTCTATTCTAGTTGTGTTCTAATTCTGTTCTAGTTCTGTTCTAGTTCTGTTCTAGTTCTGTTCTAGTTCTGTTATAGTTCTGTTCTAGTTCTGTTCTAGCTCTGTTCTGGTTCTGTTCTAGTTCAGTTCTAGTTCTGTTCTAGTTCTGTTCTTGTTCTTTTCTAGTTCTTTTCTAGTTCTGTTCTAGTTCTGTTATAGTTCTGTTCTAGTTCTGGTTCTGTCTGTTCATTTTCTGGTTAGTTTGAAATGTTGTAAATTAAATTATTTTTGTTATTTTTTAAACTTTTACTTTTCAAATCTTTTTGCTTTCAAGCCAACCAACTACCATTTCAAATTACGTTTGTATTTTTTTTAGAGATTTTACTTTTTTTTAAACAATTCAATTTTTTGTGTTTATCTTTAATCCTAATTTGTTTATTTGTGTGATATTTTCTTGTTGTATTTTGTTATTTCAATTTTGTTGGCTTTTTTCGAACACACATTAAATACACATTTGATGAAGTTCTCGTTTGCAGTTTTTTTTTGCGTTAACATACCTTTTTATCTGTTCAGTTTTTTGCTGTCAACATTATACGATTGTTTTTTTTTCTGGCAAAAAAAATGAAAATAATTTCAAATGTGTTTGTGTACAAAACTTCTCTTATTTCTCCCCTTAACATTTTTTTTATTCTGTGTTGTCTGTAATGGCCCTAAAATGCGGCGTTTTTATAATGGATGGAAACTAAACTTGATTATATGGAAAAAATAAAACCATAAACCAACAAAATAAAAATTGAAAATCCTCGTGTATGTCTGAAACTAAAACAGTATTATCCCTTGCCACACATCAGCACATACATCAACATTATAATCAACAGCAGCAGCAGCAAAAACAACATGCTGAACAGACTATAGTTTCAGGACAACAACATTGTAATCTACACAAAGGAGTTGTAGGCAAACAACAGCAACATCAGCAGCTACAACAGCAGCATTTACATTATCAAAAACAGCTACAACTACAAGAACATCAGCAGCAACATCATCACTACCAGCCTCAAATGAGACCAGAAACACACAACAACAACAGCCAGCAGCAGCAATATCAAAACATTGGTACATGGCTAACCAAAATAAACCCACTCCCACAGCAACAACAGCAACCACTAATATGAATGGCAAAATGATGACTTAAAACTCATCGACATCATGAGCAACCAAACACACCATCATCATCAACAGCAGCAGCAACACAACAACAGCAGCAGTTACAATCAACTTATTGTTCTAAACGTCTTGATTCCAATATTGCTAATGGACGAAATACTACCTGTCTTATCGAGAATGTTGAATCGGATTTTGTGATTGGCAAAACTTTCATAACACCACCCCGATATACCCCTCACCTCCGCCACAGCCCATACTAAGTGATAACAAAAGATTTCAAAGTGGCCAAACGCCAAATAAAACCACAGCTATGGGGGGTATCAACATCCGCAGCCAGCATTAATAAATAAATCGTGTTGTCAATGTGAGGGACGTGTAAAGAATCTTTCTTTCGCCAATCATACGCCTTTAGCACAACATCACATTAACCACTGTCATCTTCATCAACAGCCTCCAACACAACAACAACAGCAGCAGCTACATCATACGCCTCATCACAATAATTTGCAACATCAATATCAACAACCAGCATCAGCAGCAGCAACAACATCATCACAATACACTCTCATCATCAGCACAACAACCGAAGAAACTTTATTTTGCCAAAGCTTAATCAGCATTAAAGTCACAACAACAGCAGCATTATCATAATCAGCAGCCACACCACCAACAACAACAACCAACAATTATCATCAGCATTCATCTTCTCTACAACAACATCAGCAACATTATCGTAAAGTTGATTGTTTTTGCAGCAGCCAGCATAGATGATGATGACAATGATACAAGTCCCAGCATAAAGGTTTAAAACTAAATAAAGCTTTACATACAACAAAAAAAAACTAAAATATGTTGATTAGTTTTTTAGTTTAGTTTAGTTTTTTTTACTTTCATCTTTAACGGTCCTATTGTCAGCAACAAATTCCGGAAAAAAATATTACAGAAAATTGACACACAAAAAAAAAATCCTGCCAACAACATTATACAAGAAAAAAAAAAAAACATGATGAAATTATATATTAAAATCTCTAAAAGAAAATGAAGCTGTTATAAATCTAAAATATTAGTAACTAAATAGCATGACATGACAGCTACTGCAAATGACATGTCATTAGCAAGATTGTCAAAAGTATATTGAACTTTACAGACTCTAGTAGTTATAAGTAGCCCATTATATAGTCAAGCCCTCTACTACAGATTGCAGTATCAAGTCGAGTCCATTGTATAAACTATAGTTGAGTCCACAGATTCAACCTACTGTCTATAATCCAGATAATAGTCCAGACTATAGTCCTGTCTATAGTACAGTCTATAGTCCAGACTATAGTCTAGTATATAGTCCAGACTATAGTTAGTCTAGACTAAAGTCTAGTCTATCGTCCAGACTATAGTCTAGTCATCGTTCAGACTATAGTCTAGTCTATCGTTCAGACTATAGTCTAGTCTATCGTCCAGACTATAGTCTAGTCTATCGTTCAGACTATAGTCTAGTCCATCGTCCAGACTATAGTCTAGTCTATAGTCCAGACTATAACTGAATCCATAGCTCAGATTATAATCTAGTCCATAATCCAGATTATAGTTCAGACTACTGTCGAATTTATAGTTCAGATTATAGTCCACTCTATAGTTCAGGCTATAGTTCAGTCTAAAGTCCAGACTATAGTCTAATCTATAGTCCAGTCTATAGTCCAGAATGTAGGTTAGTCTATAGTTTACTCTGTATAAAATATAGTCAAGTCTATAGTTCAGACTATAGTTACTCGAGCACAAACTGTATCTAGTATATCAGCTGTTTCTAGTATTCTAGTATATGGTTCAGCTTATAGTGTGTGTATAGTCCAGACTATAGTCTAGTCAATAGTCCAGAGTATAGTCTAGTCTATAGTATAAACTATAATATAGTCTATAGACCAGACTATAGTGTACTCTATAGTCCAGACTATAGTCTACACTATAGTCGAGACTATAGACTACTCTATAGTCTACTCTATAGTCCAGACTATAGTATAGTCTACAGTCCAGACTATGGTATAGTCTATAGTCCAGACTATAGTGTACTCTATAGTCCAGACTATAGTGTACTCTATAGTCCAGACTATAGTGTACTCTATAGTCCAGATAATAGTCTAGTCTACAATCCAGACTAAGATCTTGCCTTTAGTCTAAAATTTTTCCATATTACAGTCTTGTCTATAGTACAGAGTATAATACATAGTATATAGTTCAAACTATCGAATAGAGTATAGTTCAGACTGTAGTCTAGTCTAAAGTCCAGACTATAGTCTAGTCTATATTCCAGACTATACTCTAGTCAACATTCCAGTTTATATACTCTATTGACCAGACTATAGTTTACTCTATAGTATAGTCTATGGTCCAGACTATAGTCTGGTCCATAATCCAGACTATAGTCCAGACTATAGTCTACTCTATAGTCCAGGCTATAGTCTACTTTACAATCCAGACTATAGTCAACTCTATAGTTCTGACTACAATCTACTCTATAGACCAGACCATTGTCCACACTATAGTACTCTATAGTCCAGACTATAGTCTACTCTATAGTCCAGACTATAGTCTACTCTATAGTCCAGACTATAGTCTACTCTATAGTCCAGACTATAGTCTACACTATAGTCCAGACTATAGACTACTCTATAGTCTACTCTATAATCCAGACTATAGTCAACTCTATAGTCCAGACTACAATCTACTCTATAGTCCAGACCATGTCCACACTATAGTCTACTCTATAGTCCAGACTATAGTCTACTCTATAGTCCAGACTATAGTCTACTCTATAGTCCAGACTATAGTCTACTCTATAGTCCAGACTATAGTCTACTTATAGTCCAGACTATAGTCTACATTATAGTCCATACTATAGACTACTCTATAGTCTACTCTGTAGGCCAGACTATAGTCTACTCTGTAGTCCAGACTGTTGTCTACTCTATAGTGCAGACTATTGTCTACTCTACAGTCCATACTATAGTCTACTCTATAGTCCAGACTATTGTCTACTCTATAGTCCAGACTATAGTCTCCTCTATAGTCCACACTAAAGTCTACTCTATAGTCCAGACTATTATCTACTCTATAGTCCAGACTATAGTTTACTCATAGTCCAGACTATAGTTTATATAGTCCAGACTGTAGTTTACTCTATAGTCCAGACTATAGTTTACTCTATAGTCCAGACTATAGTCTACTCTGTAGTCCAGACTATAGTCTACTCTGTAGTCCAGACTATAGTCTACTCTGTAGTCCAGACTATAGAGTACTCTGTAGTCCAGACTATTGTCTACTCTACAGTCCATACTATAGTCCACTCTATAGTCCAGACTATTGTCTACTCTATAGTCCAGACTATAGTCTACTCTATAGTCCAGACTATAGTTTACTCTATAGTCCAGACTATAATTTACTTTATAGTCCGGACTATAGTTTACTCTATAGTCCAGACTATAGTTTACTCTATAGTCCAGACTATAGTTTACTCTATAGTCCAGACTATAGTTTACTCTATAGTCCAGACTATAGCTTACTATATTCCAGACTATAGTTTACTCCATATTCCAGGCTATAGTTTACTCCATATTCCAGGCTATAGTTTACTCTATAGTCCAGACTATAGTTTACTCTATAGACCAGACTATAGTTTACTCTATAGTCCAGACTATAGTTTACTCTATAGTCCAGACTATAGTTTACTCTATAGTCCAGACTATAGTTTACTCTATAGTCAAGACTATAGTTTACTCAATAGTCAAGACTATAGTTTACTCTATAGTCAAGACTATAGTTTACTCTATAGTCAAGACTATAGTTTACTCTATAGTCTAGACTACAGTTTACTCTATAGTCTAGACTACAGTTTACTCTATATTCCAGACTATAGTTTACTCTATAGTCCAGACTATAGTTTACTCTATAGTCAAGACTATAGTTTACTCTATAGTCCAGACTATAGTTTACTCTATAGTCTAGACTATAGTTTAGTCTATTGTCCAGACTATAGTTTACTCTATAGTCCAGGCTATAGTTTACTCTATAGTCCAGACTATAGTTTACTCTATAGTCCAGACTATAGGAAATTTGTTGTATTCTTCTTATTTTTTCCTACTGGGGTTTCAGCATTAGCCCAGCTGCTTCCTGTTTTTGTACTCGTTTACCTCTTGGACGTTTCCACTTGTTTGCACTTTTCCTCTTGTTGTACTTAGTAATTGTTCGTGGCTAAAATCAACACACAACCAAAATGAAAAAAAGAACAAGAAATGAAAACCATCATCACATTTTTCTTGTGATTTTTTTCTTTTTTTTTTTTCTTTTTTGCATCATTGTTAACATTTCATAATAGAAAAGAACGCGGTGATTTTCACCGGGAAACACTCAAGGAAAAGTTGTAGGAAATAGTGAGTGTTGGGGTAAAGAACTAAAATTTTCAGAAAAATTATTTTGATTTTAACTTTGATGTTAAATGAATTTTATTTGTGCTAGAGCTGTTGGAACTAGAACAGAACTAAAACTTTAAAACCTTTATATTTCTCCGGGTGTATGACCTATTCGACCCCTTCAAAACATGTTTACCCGATTTATAATTTTATACATATTTTTTTGACTTAAATACATAATGGAGAAAAAACTTTGTAAGTGTAAATTTGTTGACATGATGTAAACAATTTTCTTATATTTTTATAACTTTTTTTTTGCATTTTTATATATGACATTTATTGTCACAACATAGCAGCAACAATTTACCGGTGTTATGAAGATTTTTGTCTGCTACAACAGACAAGGGGGTCACAAAAGTTTATAATGTCAACATTTTTATGTTTTGACATTTTACATTTAAAAAAGCGAGAAAAAATATCATCTTACTAATGATGTTATTACTAAGACCATTTTTACTTAAGATTTTTTCTCTTTCGTTTTCTTTACAGGTATGTGTTTTCTAGACGTTAAGTACTTGTGATGATATACTTATGTTAACGTGTAAGTAGTTTTATTTTAAATAGTCTGTAAGGTTGTAACAATGTTCGAGGAATTGTTCTCTATTGTGTGGTTAAATTGTTTTAGATGAAATTAAAATTTAAGGAAAATATTAAGATGTGACAAAGATAATAATCGTTGTTAATAAGGGATGTACATAAGTAAACAAATTTTCAAATTTCTTTTTAATGGATTAAAATTGAAAGGAGACTAACTAATTATTGAAATATTTTTTATATTGAAATCAGTTGAGAATAAAGATGAGTCTAGTTTATAGTCTCTATAGTCTAGTCTATAGTCTAGTCTATAATCTAGTTTATAATCTGTTCTATAGACTACTCTATAGACTAGTCTATAGTCTTGTCTATAGCCTAGACTATAGTCTAGTCTATAGTCTGGTCTATAATCTATTCTATAGTCTATTCTGTAGTCTAGTCTATAGTCTAGGCTATAGTCTAGGCTATAGTCTAGGCTATAGTCTAGTCTATAGTCTAGTCTATAGTCTGGTCTATAGTCTAGTCTATAGTCTAGTCTATAGTCTAGTCTATAGTCTAGTCTATATTCTAGTCTATAGTCTATAGTCTAGTCTATAGTCTAGTCTATTGTCTAGTCTATAGTCTAGTCTATAGTCTAGTCTATAGTCTAGTCTATAGTCTAGTCTATAGTCTAGTCTATAGTCTAGTCTATAGTCTAGTCTATAGTCTAGTCTATAGTCTAGTCTATAGTCTAGTCTATAGTCTAGTCTATAGTCTAGTCTATAGTCTAGTCTATAGTCTAGTCTATAGTCTAGTCTATAGTCTAGTCTATAGTCTAGTCTATAGTCTAGTCTATAGTCTAGTCTATAGTCTAGTCTATAGTCTAGTCTATAGTCTAGTCTATAGTCTAGTCTATAGTCTAGTCTATAGTCTAGTCTATAGTCTAGTCTATAGTCTAGTCTATAGTCTAGTCTATAGTCTAGTCTATAGTCTAGTCTAGTCTATAGTCTAGTCTATAGTCTAGTCTAGTCTAGTCTATAGTCTAGTCTATAGTCTAGTCTATAGTCTAGTCTATAGTCTAGTCTATAGTCTAGTCTATAGTCTAGTCTATAGTCTAGTCTATAGTCTAGTCTATAGTCTAGTCTATAGTCTAGTCTATAGTCTAGTCTATAGTCTAGTCTATAGTCTAGTCTATAGTCTAGTCTATAGTCTAGTCTATAGTCTAGTCTATAGTCTAGTCTATAGTCTAGTCTATAGTCTAGTCTATAGTCTAGTCTATAGTCTAGTCTGTAGTCTAGTCTATAGTCTAGTCTATATCTAGTCTATAGTCAGTATATAGTCTAGTCTATAGTCTAGTCTATAGTCTTATAGTCTATAGTCATAGTCTATAGTCTAGTATAGTCTAGTCTAGTCTATAGTCTAGTCTATAGTCTATCTGTAGTCTAGTCTATAGTCTAGTATATAGTTTAGCTATAGTCCAGTCTATAGTATTTTATAGTCTAGCCATAGTCAAGTCTATTATAGTCTATAGTCTAGCCCATAGTCTAGTCTATAGTCTAATTTACAGTCTAGTCTAAAGTCTGGTTTATAATCTAATATATTAATAAAAATGTACAACATTAAATAGAAAATAATTTAAATTTTACCACGAACTTAAGAGTAATATTTTGCCCCACAACCACCTGTTGTTTAACTATTTTATATTTGTCGCTCTTTGAATTTAATTCTCTTTTTTTTTCACCCCAAAATTGAATTTACAAAGTACTCTTCGCTTGTACAAAAAACATAGAATATTTTACAGCAACAAAAACTATATTGTCCATGAGCACGTTTTCTTTCAATTATTGCTCCACCTTAAACACTGCTGCTCACTTTCATATATTTGTCGCTGTAGTTATCACTGATTATTTGTTTTGTTCGTCATATTCGCGTGACACAATAAATTTTGCTTTAGCATAGGAAAACACATTTTGGCGCTTTTGAAAACAAGAGAAAGAGTAGCAGAAATGAGAGTGTTAATAAGAAGTAAAGAAATTGTTGGTGGGGGAGCAAAAAAATAACTGTGTTTTTTATAAATAGAGATGATAAAAGGGGGACAAAAGTGATTTTGTAGCAATACTTTAGTGAGCAAATAAATGTTTAAAATAATTGCTTAACGAAGCTCAATTTTTAACAAAATCTGATTTTTAAGAAAGAAGTTTTTTTATAATAGTCTAATCTCCAGCCCTGACTTTATTCCAAGCTTTAATTGATCGTACAGGCAAGGATATGATCCAGTCAATAGTCCTAACTATAATTAAGTAATATAGTCTAATCTATACTATAGACTATATACTAGACTATAGACTAGACTAGACCATAGACTAGACTATAGACTAGACTATAGACTAGACTATAGACTAGACTATAGACTAGACTATAGACTAGACTATAGACTAGTCTATAGACTAGACTATAGACTAGTCTATAGACTAGACTATAGACTAGACTATAGACTAGACTATAGACTAGACTATAGACTAGACTATAGACTAGACTATTGACTAGACTATAGACTAGACTATAGAGTAGACTATAGACTAGACTATAGGCTAGACTAGATAGACTAGACTATAGACTAGACTATAGGCTAGACTATAGACTAGACTATAGACTAGACTATAGATTAGACTATAGACTAGACTATATATAGACTAGACTATAGACTAAACTATAGACTAGACTATAGACTAGACTATAGACTAGACTATAGACTAGACTATAGACTAGACTATAGACTAGACTATAGACTAGACTATAGACTAGACTATAGACTAGACTATAGACTAGACTATAGACTAGACTATAGACTAGACTATAGACTAGACTATAGACTAGACTATAGACTAGACTATAGACTAGACTATAGACTAGACTATAGACTAGACTATAGACTAGACTATAGACTAGACTATAGACTAGACTATAGACTAGACTATAGACTAGACTATAGACTAGACTATAGACTAGACTATAGACTAGACTATAGACTAGACTATAGACTAGACTATAGACTAGACTATAGACTAGACTATAGACTAGACTATAGACTAGACTATAGACTAGACTATAGACTAGACTATAGACTAGACTATAGACTAGACTATATACTAGACTATAGCCTAGCCTATAGACTAGAATATTGACTAGACTATAGACTAGACTAGACTAGACTATACACTACACTACACTATAGACTATACTATAGACTAGACTAGACACTATAGACTAGATCATAGACTATAGACTAGACTAGACTAGTCTATAGTGTAGTCTATAGTCTAGTCTATGGTCTAGTCTATGGTCTAGTCTATAGTCTAGTCTATAGTCTAGTCTATAGTCTAGTCTATAGTCTAGTCTATAGTCTAGTCTATAGTCTAGTCTATAGTCTAGTCTATAGTCTAGTCTATAGTCTAGTCTATAGTCTAGTCTATAGTCTAGTCTATAGTCTAGTCTATAGTCTAGTCTATAGTCTAGTCTATAGTCTAGTCTATAGTCTAGTCTATAGTCTAGTCTATAGTCTAGTCTATAGTCTAGTCTATAGTCTCTAGTCTATAGTCTAGTCTATAGTCTAGTCTATAGTCGTCTATAGTCTAGTCTATAGTCTAGTCTATAGTCTAGTCTATAGTCTAGTCTATAGTCTAGTCTATAGTCTAGTCTATAGTCTAGTCTATAGTCTAGTCTATAGTCTAGTCTATAGTCTATAGTCTAGTCTATAGTCTAGTCTATAGTCCAGTCTATAGTCTAGTATAGTCTAGTCTATAGTCTGGTCTAGTCTAGTCTAGTCTATAGTCTAGTCTAGTCTATAGTCTAGTCTATAGTCTAGTCTAGTCTAGTCTAGTCTATAGTCTAGTCTAGTCTATAGTCTAGTCTATAGTCTAGTCTATAGTCTAGTCTATAGTCTAGTCTATAGTCTAGTCTAGTCTATAGTCTAGTCTATAGTCTAGTCTAGTCTATAGTCTAGTCTAGTCTATAGTCTAGTCTAGTCTATAGTCTAGTCTAGTCTATAGTCTAGTCTAGTCTATAGTCAAGTCTAGTCTAGTCTATAGTCTAGTCTATAGTCTAGTCTATAGTCTAGTCTATAGTCTAGTCTAGAGTCTAGTCTATAGTCTAGTCTATGGTCTAGTCTATAGTCTAGTCTATAGTCTAGTCTATGGTCTAGTCTATAGTCTAGTCTATAGTCTAGTCTATAGTCTAGTCTATAGTCTGGTCTATAGTCTAGTCTATAGTCTAGTCTATAGTCTAGTCTATAGTCTAGTCTATAGTCTATAGTCTAGTCTATAGTCTAGTCTATAGTCTAGTCTATAGTCTAGTCTATAGTCTAGTCTATAGTCTAGTCTATAGTCCAGTCTATAGTCTAGTCTATAGTCTAGTCTATAGTCTAGTCTATAGTCTAGTCTATAGTCTAGTCTATAGTCTAGTCTATAGTCTAGTCTATAGTCTAGTCTATAGTGTCGTCTAAAGTCTAGTCGATAGTCTAGTCTATAGCAGTCTATAGTCTATTCTATGATCGAGTATATAGTCTACAGTCTAGTCTATGGTCTAGTCTGTGGTCTAGGCTAGGGTCTAGTCTTTTATCTTTAATCTAGTCTATAGTCTAATCTATAGACTAGTCTATAGTCTAGTCTATAGTCTAGTGTAGTCTCTAGTCAATTCATAAATTTTTTTCCAAACTTACAAAAAGTACCTTTTTGCGATTTTAAAAAAGTACCTTTTATTTAACTGCCCATCTGTGTTAACAACGTGGATTTTATTACAGCAACTAAAATCACTCTCTTTTTTTCAACTTTTGCTTTTTGTGTTTTCGTAAGTTACATTGTGTTTGTTTTTGGGAGGCTCTTTTCATTTTATTTGTTTTTGTTTGTATTTTTTATTTGAGTGTGTTTTTGCATTTGAATTGCACTCCAGTTATTTAAGCTGTTGTTTTTGTATTATTGCTTTTTTGTTTTGGGGGCTCCACACTGTGTTTGTTTACGAAATTTTTAGCAAATGTATTTTTTTTTTTGTACAATTTTCAGTTGCCAATTGGTACTCGTGGCGAGCGGTTGGAATTTGTTACTTTTCTTTCGTTACTAACGGTTTCTTATTTTTCTAACGATTCCTGTTGTTTACTAAATACGTCTACGACTATAAACAGTACGTTGATTCGTACTTTTGTTTTAAACTTTTCACTAAGGTACTTTTTGTATAAAAAGTACGGTTTTAAATAAAAATTACTTTTTTTTAAAACTTTTTAAATTTTTAATAAATTTTATTACTAAAGAAATAAATTTGTGTTAATTTATTGTTGTAAATAAAATAAATACTGGTGCGTGTTTAATAAAATTAAATGCGGTGTATTTTCAAAACCGTTATTTAAGCGAGCAAAATCAAGCAAAACCAAACACGTTGAACACAAAAAAAAAAAACAAGCAGAAATTGCAGAAAAATAAAAGAAAATAAAAGTGTAAATAAGTATGTAATTAAAAATTATTATAAAAAAAATTAATATTTTATTAAAAAATATTTAAAAAAAATTATTAAATTTGCCAACATTTTAGTTTAGTTTTAAGTCTTCCTAAAAAATTTTTTATACTAAATTAACAAATACCTATTAAAATTGATCTGCACCCTACTTAGGGTATTGCTGGAAATATGTATATTTTTAAAAAATAATTTTGATTCTATAGAT